>NW_009197210.1:51820-54112 GCF_000690835.1 Fulmarus glacialis
TTTTACCACAGAGGCGCTACTACCGTCACTGATTGGCTCAGCCTTGGCCAGCAGCGGGTCCGTCTTGGAGCCAGCTGGCATTGGTTCTATTGGACACAGAGGAAGCTTCTGGCATCTTCTCACAGAAGCCACCACTCCAGCCCGCCTGCTACCAAAACCTTGCCACGCAAACCTAACTCAAAACAATGGCAGTTTTGTATTAAGCGTGCTATAGTTACAGTAGTTACTAAGTGGCAAGCTTCTCTGCGGGTCAGAGAGTTTTGCTGGCTGCACTGCTTATCTCTTGATGTACATCATGTAGATGCTCACATGCCCAAAAGCTGCACCACTGAAGAACATCAAAACAATGAACAGGTAGGCAAAGCTGTCAAAATTGAAGTAGCTCAGGTGGACGTGGACTGGCAGTATAAGGGTGAGCTATTTGTAGCTCGATGGACCCACAAAACATGGGGACATTTAGGGGAAGATGCAACATACAGAGGGGCTCGTGATCAATGGGCGGACCTGACCATGGAAGCCATCACACAGGTCACTCATGAATGTGAAACATTGCTGCAATCAAGCGAGTCACACAAGTAAAGTCTCCCTAGCATAGAGGGCGGCAGATGGGTTTTCAATATGGTGAGGCCTGGCAAATTGGACCACCGCCACAAACACACCAGGGCAAGTGTTACAGACTCACCATAGTGGAAGCAACTACTGGTTGGCTAGAAACATACCCTGTAAACCGTGCCACTGCCTGAAACACCATCTTAGGTGTTGCCTTGAAAGGCAAATTTTGTGGTGACATGGTACCCCAGAAAGAATTGAATCAGACAATGGGACTCATTTCCGAAATAACCTCATAAACACCTGGGCCAAGAAACACAGCACTGAGTGGGTGTATCACATCCCCTATCACCCACAAGCCTCTGGAAAGTCTGAGAGATATAATGGACTGCTAAAGATTATGTTGAGAGCATTGGGCAATGGGGTATGGAAGCACTGGGATATAAATCTAGCAGAAGCCACTTGGCTGGTTAACATCAGAGGATCTGCTAACTGTCCTGGTCCCGCCCAAACAAAACCCCTACATTGTGGGAGAAGATAAGGTCCCCGTAGTGCACACAGGGAAGTGGCTGGGGAAGGAGGTGTGGATTGATCCTCCCTTGGGAAAAGGCAAACCCATTCATGGGATTGTCTTCGCTCAAGGACCTGGGTGTACTTGGTGGGTAATGCTGAAGGATGGGGAGACCCTCATCCTTGTGCCTCACCAGGGGAAAAGTAATTTGTGATGTAAGCTGTATGTTGTAGGAAATAATGTAGCAGGAACAACCTGAACCAACAAAGAGTGAGCTTCGCAAGGAACGGGGCAATTGCAACAATAACCCAAACCAAGCCAGTGTTGGCACCCAACACTAGAAAATACTGCTTCTCCTGTCCTAAGCACCCATTCTGACAGATGAGGCCCAAGTCATAGCCTGTTATTATAAACATTTGGAGGAATAGAGAAAGCCCATGGAATGGGAGAATAATATCTGTCTGTTAAGGGACCGGGGATAGTAGTTAATGAGAATGTATAAATCTGTATGTTGGGTACAGAGATGGTTTAATTATGTAGTATAAGCTGTGTTGGTAAGAAGTGATTTCAGTAATGAGAATTAGATACAAAAGGATAGTTAGAAGCTGTACAAATGTATTGAATTACGTGGGACCCGAGCATGATGCAAATAGTATGGAATAAGGGGTGGAGATTGTATTGCATCTGGCTAGGATGGAATTAACTGTCACCATGGAAAACCTCATACTGCTGTGCTTTGTATTGGTAGCTAGAAAGGTGTTGACGACACACCAGTGTTTTGGCTACTGCTGAGCAGTGCTCCCACAGCATCAAGGCCATCTCTCCAAACCACCCCACCTCAAAAGGCCAGTAGACTGGGGGTGGGCAAGAGGGTGGGAGGGGACATTGCCAGGACAGCTGACCCAAGCTGAGCAAAGAGATATTCCATACCGTATGACATCGTGCTCAGTAATAAAAGCTAAGAGAAAGGAGGAGGGGAGGGGGCACTCATCATTAAGGCATTTGTCTTCTGGAGCAACCACTACGTGTACTGAGGCCCTCCTGCTCAGGTAGCGGCTGGACATTGCTGGCTGATGAGAAGTAGAGAATAAATCTTTTTGGTTTACTTTGCTTCCACACATGGCCTTTGCTTTTTCTTTATTAAAGTGCCTTCATCCCGAACCACAAGTTATTTTCCATCTTATTTTCTTTCCCCCTGTCCCTCTGAGGAGGGGAGGGATAGAGCGGCTGGG
>NW_009197211.1:0-14962 GCF_000690835.1 Fulmarus glacialis
TGTTTTTGTTTTTGTTTTTGTTTTTGGTTAATGGAGTTTATTGCCACTTAAAAGTTATGTTCTGTGTCCAGGCAGTGGTCAAACAGTGAATTACTTCTATACCACTGGAGCTGACTGGTTAGCTGTAGTATTACAAGTATTCCTGGTAGGAACTAAATGAAATAAACCATCTTCTAAATTTGCCGGTTTGGTAAGATTCTGCACAATAAAGTGGTTGTCAAGAGAAGAGAAGTAAAAAGCAATTTCAGACACTTTTGTGATCATTGGCTATGCATGCTAAAAGGATATTTCTTTCATAGCCAACCCAAGGGAAAAAAAACACTAGAAAAGGGTTTTCATAATCGTAATTTCAATATCTTTATTGTTATCACTTTCACACTGGTAACAGTCAACGCTTGATGTGTGTGTTCTTTAAGTGGACAAAAAATAATATCCGTAGCCCCATGGTTCCAAAGCCTCTTCAGTTAGTTTGTAAATTGCCAGGCTGCTTTTATAGGCACTCGGTGAAATAATTGGAATGGGTGTGGAAGAATGGCTTTTATAGACACTGGGTGAAATAATTGGAATGGGTGTGGAAGAATAATGGAAAAATAATTTAATAGTATTTTTAGAGTATTTCCCATACTTCTAATTCCTATATCTACTTCAAACAAAATCATACTGAATGAATAATCAAATAACCTTTTTCTTTCGGTGTGATAGTGAAGCTTCTTCCTATTCTTACTTCTGTTGATTCCTTTGCATTTCAGGAAATCAATCCTTCAGCTAGCGTCACCAAGAAAAGAGTGGAAAAATATCTAAAAACCCAATTTATATAGTTGCTAAAGTTGTCGATATTTCCACTAATTTTCAATTTCCACTAATATTTCAAGTCTTACAAGGGTGGATTTCTTTCTTCCCTTGTACTGTTTAAGTCAAGAGAGTTTGCTGATTCCCAACCCATAGCCTAACCCAACTCCAGAATTCTCCACTTTTTTCTCCACTATCTGCTACCTAGAAAAGTAGTAGTAAATGTAGTCGTTCAAGCATCTCTCCGTGAGAGTCTGGGAAGAATTCTGTTGAGCCTGCTGAGCTTGATTCAAAACTAGTGTGTAGGTAAGATCTGTGTTAGGACAAAAAGAGCTAGGAGCCTCCTCCTGGAGAGAAGTCTTCCTACACTTGCACTGCCAGCCCAGATAGACGATTGAGGCCTTTCCAAGTGCTCTGGTTGGATTCCTCTTGGTGCCCCAGGCTGGGTGACACAGTTTGCAATGCCTCCGCTCCGCTGCTCTAGCGTTTTGCCTTGCATGCACTTCAGCCTGACCACAAATGCAGCAGAACTATTCCAATAGGCATAAAGAAAAAGGAGAAGCAACGGTCCAGAAAATGCCACGGGGAAGCAGCTGTAACAACATCAGTGGTGGTATCCCAGGAGGGAAGGACAAATTTTTTTAGCAGAAGAGGTGAGTCATACGCTTTTTGCTTCAGAGTGCTTGTTTGAGAATAGTGCCCACGGATTCTGCTGCTGAATTTACTTCCTTCCTACTTCATAGCAAAAAGCAATGGTAAAATATTCCCTAAACTCTTTAGAAGTTTTAGGTAATGGGATATTTTGCCCTTATTAGAGTAGACTAAATACGCCATTTCAGCTGTTAGTTCCTCTAACATACCACTTCCCAGATGGGAAACTCTCTGTTCAGTCCACAGCTTTGAAACCTCTCTTCAGGTAGAGAGATGCTATCTATAAGTGCTGACTTGCAGCTTTCTTTCCTTAGCAGCAGTGACTAGCAAAACTATTTGAAAAAGATACTTCTTCAGAAAATTCCACTGGGAAGGTGGTGACAGCAGCTCGCTCCTCCAGTGTCACCGCAGAGCCCATGCAAAATGCACAGCTGCTGCGCACGTCTCCAGCCGCTGCCCGCTGTGCACCATGCCAGATTCTCGGGATTTCTCTCGATCAACTTCTTGGGAAGTTTATTTCAGGTGCTTTGCCATCAATGAACTTAAAATGCAAAGGAATCAGGAGAAATAGTATCATGCAAAGAATCTGGAGCAGAGAAAAGAAAAATTTTTCAGCTGAAGAATGGCTGTTAGCTGCCAGATTTCACAATGAGCTTCCAGAAGAAGTAAACATTTACCAGAAAGCAAAATATAGTCTTGCGTACTAACCGGTGAAAAATAGGTAATATGATTTCATTTTACACCAGTGTTAATCAGAAGTCTTGCTGGCAGAGTCAGTGATCCAGATTCAATAGCGTGATGCTGAGTTCTGTTAGATGAGAAAGCAGAACGCTGTGGTTAACATTACTGTGAAGTAGGCTGAGATAAAAAGCATAAACTTTACTGAGAGCCTTAATGCACTGAGTGCTGATCACACATTACATCTTAATATTTTAAGCATTTTTGTTGTAAAATTACAGTTTTCTCTTGAAATAAATTAAAAAGCTATTATATATGGCTGGTTGTTCTCTACCAGCTCTTCCTAAATGTCTGCCAAATAAGGAAGAAGCAATGTTGCATTTCAGTTGAAGTATTAAATAAGTTTAATAAATGATTATTAATAAGTTAAGATAATGTATGAGAATTTTCTGACTGTGGAACAAGTATACCAGTGTTATTTAGTCCAGTAATGAGTAAGGGAAGGATAAACCTCATTTCATCGCTTGCGTGTGTACCTGAGTCTATGTGTATCTGTGAACACAGATCCTTTGTTGTAATTTTAAGAAACACATGGATGGAATTCCGTTCTCCTTTAAAATTAGTGATGTCTGTGATACACTTCTTTTTGAAGCACAGTATTACTCAAGGGTAATGTCTTTGCCTTTGCTAAATGCATACGCACGTGTTTACACCATGGCCGGTACAACTCGTAGTGGTTGGAGGCTCCATCGGTAGGAGCAATGCACCTGGACATCAGTCTTGACTTTAACCACACTCTTGTAAACACTCCCATGGCAGCAGATGGGAATGTGATGATTTCTTTTCCCTTAAAGAGCTCAGAATTACTAGTTTTTCATTCTGTTTAGTTATATTAAGAAAACAGGTATCAAAGGCTCCAAGTGGTGTTATCAGAAATAGCAACATCTGCCTACTTCAAAGCACAGAGGGCTACATGCCTCACTTCTTCAAACCTGCCACGGTAGGACAGGAAAAGCAAATAAACCCAAGAATCTTCAATCTGTAGCATCAGAGCAGGTCTAATATATATTTTTCTATTTAAAGCTCCCAGAAAGTTTCCTGCATTACTTTGATTTGCTTGCACTCTTAATAATGCTGAAATACTTCTCCCGAGCACTGTCCCTGGCTGACTGGTTGGGTGGGAGTGATCCTGGCACAGGCAAGATGCAGCTGAGATAAGCAGACCAGGAGGGTTTGGAGAAAGCCTTCCCAGGCGGGCTGAGGTCTGATGGCAGGCTGCCTCCCCCGGCCGCTGGACCCAGGCATTTTCCAGGATGCTACAGGGACAACTTGGGACCGGTGGCGCAGTCGGGTTTTGCTTTAATTCCCTTTATCAGCGTGGATGGAAATATGGCGCTTGTTTAGTGCTAGCAGTAATTACAGGAAGATACTGCTCCAGCTGAAATTTTGATTTCTTTGGGGTATACTACAAGTCATAAGCAACCCTTAGGGCTGTGAATTGCCATGTGAATGAATAAAAAGGAAGGCTACTTTGCTGTCCGATACCAGTCTGGGTTTTCAAGACCGTTAGCTGCCAAAATGAGTTGCAAGTAAATGAAAGTTCTCTTTGTGCTGCATTTTCTTTCAATGTTGCCGAAACCACAAAAATCCTAACAAGTTTTATTAGAGAGCTGGGAGATAAATGAAAAATTAAAAGGACTTATCATGTTTTTTATAATAAAAATCACTCAAGCTCGTTTGAGCCAGTTCTATTGATGTGCTGTAGCCTGTGCTCTTCAGGGATTGCCATGTGGCACAGTATGAAGCAAACAGATGGAGCAGATCAGAGATTTTCCAGTTTCCTTCTCAGAACTGAGGAAGCATGGAAAAAATTAGAGCCAGACTGCAAACGGTGGAGAGCCTTATGTGTTGGTTTCATGTGCATTTGCATATACTATACTACATGTATCAAACACAACTCAGCAGCCGAGGGAATGCTATTACATATCTTAAATGGTCCATCTTTAAACCTGCTTTCTGAAAAAATATACCACTGTCGTGGTTTAACCCCACGCAGCCGCTCACTCACCGCCCCCCCCTCCGGTGGGATGGGGGAGAGAATCGGGAGAGCACAAGGAGGAAAACCCCCGGGTTGAGATAAAACAGTTTAATAATTGAAATAAAACAAAATAGAACAGTAATAGTAACAGTGAGGACAGCAACAATAACAGAATATACAAGTCAAGCGATGCACAATGCAACTGCTCACCGACCACCGACCGCGTGTCACGAACGGGGGCGAGCCCCCCCACACACCTGGTTTTTATACTGAGCCATGATGTCACATGGTATAGAATCCCCCATTGGCCAGCTGGGTCCACCCCCCCGGCTGTGCTGTGCTCCCCCCGTGCGAGCATCACCCAGCAACAGCCAAAGCATCAATGGGCCATCAACGCTCCTTTCATACCAAACCCAAAACACAGCACACCCCCCAAGCTACTGGGGAGAAAGTTAACTCTGTCCCAGCCGGAACCAGGACAACCACAAAGAAAGGCAGAACATACAGCAGATGCCCTTTAATGGTGTATTATATTTTTCATACATTGTTAATCTTTGCTCATTTGTTTTGCAAACAGGAGTAGCATATGAGAACATGTATTTTCTTAAACAAGTACTGTTTTAAGGATACAAAAATTTCTATTACTAGTGAAGGCATATCAGGTCAGGCAAACCGTGGATTATAAACACACGTGTACAGTAAATTAAGAAAATTCTTCAGATCTGGCAAGTATGGTCTATCATTTGCTGTTTTGCCCTCCTTTTACTTCAATACTGCTTTCCTCTTATACAGGAAACAGGAGCTCAAGTGGGCTGCACACCTGTATTTTCAGCGTACCCTGGTGACTGGAAGAGTTCCATGTGAGCTGGTGGCATTGATGCGCCCATGCTGCCATGCACAGTGCTGACACGGCCAGACAGACGCCACCCCTCCATTGCCCCACACTCACTGTTCAGCACCAGTTTTCACAATCCTCTTTATAAACTGAAAAAATGTTCTATAAAACACAGGAATTGGAAAATTCCCCAATCTGCAACATTGGTTTTCATCAGTACTCAAGGCTTAGGTTTGCTCAATGTTGGAGACAATATTGAGAAGTGTTTAGAAAGGAATTTGCCTTATCTGAAAAAGAATCCAAATCGTTTTCTAAAATTGTAAAGCTTCATCTACTGATTGTGTTTCTTATTGGGGGGAATGAGGGAGCTAGGCACACCCTGCAGTGTGTAACTATATATGCTCGCTCTGGTAGCTAGATAGAAACATTTCAGCACTATCAAGAAATATTTCAGCCCTTTCCTCTCCAACCCTTTTGCTGAACTTTGAGCAGTATCAGTGTTTTTTTACGTTAATATTAAATATCATGAAAAAGAAGTAAGTATCTTCTAAATAATATAGGAGAACTAACACTTAAACACAGTACAGGATCTCAGGGTTTTTTTTGATAATCATGGTACTGAACTCAAGATTCAGCTTTGGACTCTTCGTGGTGGCAGCATGTGACTGCCAGATCAATGTTCCTGTGCATTTTCACTGGACTCCTTCCTGTCTTTCACTTGCTTGCCATATAAAACTACATCTTCCTCCTATTTTCATCCCTTTACAGTTGTTCCTCTGGCTCATTGAAATAGACTGTAAAGAGGCTCCTGTGTATGAATGAAATGCTTTTCCCAACATAGATGTGGAGACATGCTCTGCTCTTGATGTTGGCCAAGGGAAAGTACAGTAACTGTTACTAAGATCTGAAGGAAGCTGTTGAAGAAGATACTAACACAGATATGGTAGAACTGAATATGAACCCCTCAGAATTTGGCTTGTTTGGGTGGTGTGAAGATGAGGTAGACACTGTAACATGGCCTTCAAAGGAAGGCAGCCAAGTCAAAGTCACAAAATCCTACAGGTTCAGGAGAAGACTAGAACCAGACTTTTGTAAGCTGTTAACTCATGTTTGTTCTGCTTGAATTGCAGAGGCAGTGCAGACCGAGGCTGTTAACTCTTCCGTGTGAGCACAGCAGCTAATGGACTTGAAAACCCAGTAAAAATATTCTCCCTCCATGAGAACCCAGTTATACCAAATGCTATGGCATTTGATGCTCTTAAAGGGGGCAGTGAAGGGTAGGGGAGGAAGAAGCAATTGGGGGCAGGAAGAAGCAATTCCTAAAACTGAAAAGGTTTCTAATACACTGGTGGGTATTCTGCTTTAAAAAACCATCATCCTCTTCCTCCCCTTACCCCAACTTGTTCTGCCTTCCCTGGTGATCTCTGGCCCTGGCTTGTGTCAAGTGTCAGACTGTGACTGATAACCACCTGGGTGATGGTTGCCGAGGGGCAAAAACTCTGCTGGAGGAGGAAGGTCAGGGCAAGCGTCCAAGATGCACTGGGCAGCCTCTGAAATGGCTAGAAGGTCATCTCCTTACAGCTGGTGAATGCTGTGAATACTAAATGAGTACATATCTACCGATTTCCTCATTGCTCTCTTTCTGCCCCAGTAAATCCAGGAAGGCACTTCCACCTACTTGTTCCTACAGGCAGATGAGAGCCAGCCCAGAGCAATCCTGCCTGTAAAGACCGTGGATTGCACTTTGAATTCTGTCACTGCTACATCAGGGAAGAGGAAAGAGAGACAAGGATAAAGCAAGGCTCTGTCAGGGGACATTTTATCAGCTGATAAAGGATGAGCTATCCGACGACTAGTTTGTAGACTGCCTAAACAGTCTGAGATTACTCCTCCTCAGTTTCAGGAATGGGGTCAGTTTGAAGTGTTTGCACAGTACAGCTCTCCAGAAGTGGATCAGATTGAGCCCTTGGGCTTGGATCACAGGATAGAGCATTTTAAGGAGGAGACACTGGTGGACTTTTAAAATCCTAGCTCTCAGACAGCCTTCAACAACATGACAAAGTTTCTGTTCTGCATTTTTCACATTTAAATCATAGCTGGTGTTAGAAAGAGCCAATTTTATAGAATCACTTGATTCTCACACATGAGACTTCATCAGTCATATCCCTCGCTCTCACAGCCTGCCTTCTAGAGACTCCTATCTTGCCTTCCCAAACGTACCTCCCAGGGGTCTCTCATACCCACACACACATTCGCAGAGGGAGGAGGAAAACACATCCAAGAATAAGGAATGCTAAAGGTCAACGCTTTTCCAGGCCTTGATTCAGAAAATTGTCATTTAGAGGTTTTACAGATTCTGCAGCCTCCCATTTGAACTTCCTGAAGGAAACTTCAAGGAGTTAAGATTTGGCAATAGTAATAACAACTGCCTGGTGGGCTGCCGTTATAGACTTCCCACCTGCTCACCCATCAGCCTTCTCAGATGTCATGGGACCTGAGAGCAAGGGGATGGGGTACAACACCTGCTAGCAGGGCTGCTAACGATGCTTTTTTTAGCGACAGTTGGAGAGCCCTGCCTGAGCGCTTGCTTGTCAAAAAATCCCTCCTGCTGACGCTGGGCAGGTCCTGGTCATGGGAGTGGGACTGAGTGTTGTGGGACAGATGTAAGCGCTAACATGCGTGTGTTTGACCCAGCTTGTGAGTCAACCCCAGACCACAACCTCTGCCGTTTCATCTGTATGCAATGCTTCTAAAAACATAGCTTTTATTTTTAATGGCTTTTTGTAATGAACTACAACTTACTAAGTGCTGTTTTCAGTTATATATCCATAACATACGCTTTAGCTGTAGCAAAGAAAGTAGCATTTTTAATTGAGAAGAGTTTCCAAAATTACATTTCAATCACAGAGGCCGTGCTCTCTTCTTTACTTAAACAGCAGCTGGTGTTAATTAAAATGAAAGAACACCCTGATCCCTATGGTCTGAGAGCGGAATGTGGCTCAGAGGCCTCCTTGTCCCTTTGAAGGTGCCTCCTGTGCGCAGAGGATGCCAGCTCCTCCAGGGTACGGGATGACACAGGTGTGTGACCAAGTAACCTGCAAAACTGTTTTGCCTTTTCTTTAAAGAAAGTATTTATTGCAGAGTTGCTATGGCTGTGATGTTCCAAGGGTAGAAGAAACATGAGAATACCTTTCAGTAGAATAAATCTTACGTGTTATATAAAAGCACTTAATCAACAGATTACTTATTAAAGATAGTCTCTCTTCCCATAAACTCTGCCTTATTTAGGACAAAAACATTTCAGAAGAAGTTATCTTTAAAACAGTAGATGGCCCACATATCTCCTCATCTGCACTTACCTTTCCCCGATCCAGAGCACGGAATTCCCTCCACACAGCTTGTCTGTGTCAGTCTCTCTGTTTAGGAGGCGTCTTTCAAGCGCATCTTCCATTCCAAGAGCTTTTAAAACTCTTTTAATCTTCCTTTGCGCTTCAATCCCCAGGATGTGTAAACAAAATGACTGATATATTGGAGTTTGGACTTTTAAAACTAACAGCTGGCTTCTATTGCCGTTGCAGTCTATATCTATGGAGATTTTCAGCCATTTTGTTTTCTATATAGTTACTATGTAATCCAGTCTACAAGGAAATACAGTAAATATTCCCAAATTCCCTCACTGACTTAGAACCCTTCATTCACCTTAGAAATAAGTCAATATGAAATAACTTGAGAATATTATTATTATCTATCAGTAGTCATACAGATGACTAATACTGAGCGATTCTTGCACTAATTGTAATGCTACAGAGTATGGCTTCCACCTCTCCTATAAACACTAGAAGACTCTGGATTTATAATGCAAGAATTCAAAATGATCTTGAAAAGAAAACATTCTAACAAGGTTAAAACAAAAGAAAAAAGTTAATGGCAATTTCCACGGACGAAAATATTTTTACTGTTGCTACATCAATAGTGCATAAGTCTAACACTTGACTGTGTCTAACACTGTGGTCAGCAGCACTGTCTGTGTTGGCAGATGCGCCAGATGTTTGTGCCAAATAATTTAAAATGTCACCTGAACACGCCATATACCTTCCTGTTCACAGACAGTGTAGACAGAGAACAGCACAATTCAAGTGGCTTATAGCACGTACATGTCAAAACCTCAAAAGTAAATATATGCAATACGTTTTTTGTAGTAAGGCTTTACAGTCCAGTTTGAACAGAGATTAACTGGGGGTTACATTTCTCACATTTTCTTACTCTTTTTCAAAACCCTATCCTAAATTTTGTTGTGAGGTCAAGGACATCAAACCAGCAAACAGAAATGAGAGTCTGATTGGGAAGTGAGCAAGTTAAGGTTAGGGGATTTGTGATCAGTTTACAGGCAACAGTTAAGAGTTTTTTGAATGAAATGATCATTTTTCAAATACAGAACAATTGCCTATTTCCTAAACATTTAGGCTATGTTAATTGGAAGTGGAAGATACTATGCAAGGAAGTAACTTGGGAAGGCTGCATCATACTTCGAAAGAAAGTTTGGCTGGAGTGACTATGTCATACACTTATATCGTACAGATATAAGTGGCATATCCTTTTGCACAGGGGGAAGTAGTGTCTGAGATTTGTGTCTGTCTTATCAGAGATGTAGTTTCTACTTCAAACCAGTGTAATCTCTCACAGGTAAATTATCTGCTTGCTCATAAACGTTACCAAAGGCACAGAACTACTATTACTGGTCAGCAGTGGAGGGAAGATAAGAATTTGCGATTCCTTATTCTAAATTGCTATAATTTATATTTTAGGAAGATCTGGAAGAGGGGACCAGAAGTGATCTCTGGTGAAAAGGAATTTTTTTTTCATCGTGATGCCCTCAGATGGCAAGCAACTGGGAATTTCGCCTGTGACTGTCACCAAAAAGCCAGTGGCAATCAAGCTTAGGATTTTGTTCAAGGCTTGTCTTGATCACCAGAATAGCTTCTGTCTATGTTTTGACAGGCCCAACTACTAAATGGGAATGAAAAGGAGCCTGTCTTTGACCAGATCATCTTGTCTTTGCCTCCAGGCCACACTGCACAGCAGATCACAGATTTTCTTCCTGCTGTGCTCTGAGAGCAGCAATAAAAGTATGAAATAAATATGGACACAGTTCATCTTCTGTAACAGCCACAAGACAAAAAGATGATCAGCTGAGTCTCACTAACAAGCTGTTACACTTATCTTGGCCAGTGTGACCTTACAGAAAAAGGCACAATGTTCTTAGCAGATCTTTCACTGTGAATGAATATTCATCAGTGACCTGGAGAGGATAACTACTTTCAGCAACATACTTGCAGTTGCATTCACACGAGAAAGTCTTGTGTATGAAATTTTAAGTTCCTAGAGTGAAAATGAAGAATATGGCATGGTGAAGTTTGCCAAGCACCATTTCAATTACTTCCTTATCTGTTTTGGTTAAACTTTATTTTTATAGACACATCTACATTGGAGGATGATCTCCGAATCCTTTACTTCTCCTGAGTCCTTTGCTTTGTGAACAGATATGATGGTTTGGAATCTGAACTGAGCTGAAAGAATACATTTATTTTTCTTCTCACGTTGTTACCAATGGACAGAGTCTCATTTAAAATGCTAAACCTGGAATCTCAAAACCTGCAGTTTTGGTGGGCTTTGGTGCTTCTAGTTGCACCTGTGTGACTGTCGTGTTTATGAGTCTACACACACTATAACATCAGCCTCTTCCTCCTGCTCCATGGCATGAAATCAGTATGTTCCCAGTCAGAGGGCACGGAGGGTTTACTGTCTTTGGCATTTCTAACAAACGTGCTGAAGGACACGAATGCAGTGGCTTTGTCTCTGAGGCCCTTGCAGCCTGCCAGCGGGAGCCCTGCAGCACCGGGGAGCTGCTGGCAGGGAAGGAGCCGTCCCCAGGGGACACGGCAGGGGCACAGCCAGCACCAGGCCAGAGCCCCGAGCTCCTCCTGCGGATCGCTCTGGGGATGAGCGCCAGGGCAAGTGACGTGATCAAGGCCTGAAGCCTCGCTCCTCCTGGCAGAAGCAGGACATCGGCATCAACCGATGGCTGCAGCCCGGGGACGTTGCAGCCCGGGAGTGAGCAGCGCCCAGCCCTCGCCCAGGGAGGAAGCTTCTCCCTGTGCCGCTGCTGCCGCGGGTTGATGGCTGCTGTCGTTCCTCAGTGAGGGACTTCAGGGCGAGAAAATATGCAGTCTCATTATATAAGCTCACTGAAAGGGGTGAAGATTTAACCTAGTGTAAAGCTGAGCAGTCGAATTGTTTGCAACTAAAATGCGACTGATACGCAGCTGCAAGTTTCCCATGCAAAGCCAAATAACGTCCACCTTAGAAATCCTGGAGCTGCGGTGTGTGGCAGGCTTTATAGTCTCTAGATATGACAATCAATTACCAACAGGATTTGAAATTCCTTTGGGGTGGAGAGAGAATCTCACATCAGCATTTTGACTTGCAAATATTCTAAAATGTCTCCCGCCATAGGAGAACTAAATCTTATCTTTCCAGGCATGTAACGATTTGTACTAATTAAAGGACTACAGGACACTGCCGATATCTGGGTCCAATAAAAATAAGTGAACAAAGCAGATAGACATGCAAATAAAGAAGAGATCTGATATGGCATGGTGTAAAGTTTAATCCAAATAAGGCTACGAGTGGGTCCTTCATGGTGCTTCATCGACATTAAAAAATGTAGCTAAGCTGGTAAATGTACAACAGCTGGCAAATATCACGTGCCAAGTCTTATTTTAGATTAGTAAGAGAAAACTGAGGCTTATTAAACTGCTGCAGTGATTCCCAGGACAGCCAGTTGGAGATTTTAGAACATCATCTTCTTTCTGATGCTACTCAATTAGTACACTTCATTAGGGAACCTGTGGCTTTGAAAATGAAAGAATACACAGAAGTCATTGGATTGATGAAAGCAAAGCAAACAGAACCTGAGAAAGGCAAATAGCCCATCCCACCCTCAGTTCACTTAAAATGACTAAGAAGCAGGCGTGAAAGCAATTCACTATATAGCTCTTGTCATCTCTTGCACAGACAGGAGAGTGTGACAGTCAGTTTAATAACCCCTGAAGAGTTTTAATCAAATTTCTGCTTTTAAGTACTATTTACCCAGCTGCCTGCAAATGGCATCCATTTTAGAAAAGCTAGTTATAGATTTTTAAAACACTATAAAAGTTATAACAGATTTTTTTGTAAAAATTTTTAAAAAACAACCAACTGAAAATACACCCTGCAGAGAAAATAGCAAAAATCTTATTTCTGGAGATTTTAGTATTTTCATTTTTTTGTTTATTTGTTTTCTCTTCTTCACTAATAGAAATATTAAAAAAGTTCAAGTTAGGACTGTACCCTCAGTCACTACCAGTTAAATGGAAAAGATTTTTTAAAAGACTAATTTAAATTTCTGCTGAGATGAGCAGCGTAACTCAGACTGCAAAATGACTGAAGGAACAGAGCACAGGATGATGATAATGCTAAATGTGTCAAGCAGTGAAGAAGTTCCCACAACACTTGTTATCAGGTTTGATTGTGTACAACCTCATTGAAGTCTGAGTCAAGTTGCTGCATGTAGAAGTAAGGAAGTTTCTGGTTTTTCTATGCAATAAATGTCACGTATCCCCCATCTAAGGGAAGGTCAATGAGTGAAATCTCCAGTACTCTGAATCCACAGCCTTCAGTTCTCTGGTCACTTAGGAACAGTTTTGCTTGTGATGATGTGGAGAGGTGGTGGCCGAGGAGCTCCCTCGGTCCCCTTGCTGGTGCTGCCTGGGGTGCTTGCCTGTTCCACGCCTGGATGCTGTGTCTGACCTTTCTCCTGAGGGGTTTCTCACCCTTGCCTGCTGGGTTTTGGAGGGGTTCATCTCTCTAAAGCTTTATGGTGGTGTGCTGAGATGGTGTGATTTCATTTTTCAAGGAGTAAACAGCAATGCTGGAGAATTTTCCTGGAGCGCCATTGACCTTGAAATTCTCCATCTCTTAGCCTGGAAGGGCTGGATTTTGCCCACCTCCTTTTGGCATGAGTATGCCTTGCAATTCAGAGGGTGATTAGACAGCAATATATGATTATAAAATCTGGGTTTGTTTGTTTTTTTTAGTCTGAGTGGACAGATTATGTGCATGACTTTGGGACATCTCCCTGAGACATTTTAGAAAGTGCTTGTAGCAAAGGCTATGTGTTTTCAGACATAAATACAAACACATGACATAAACATCCTTAAGTGATATTTTGTACTTTTTCTTGTTTTATTTTTTTTCTTTTATTTTTCAGCTTTACAAAGCAATAAACTCCTAATTGTAGAAATGTCGACAGGAAATAACAAAATAAGATTCAATCTGGAGAACTGTCGGCTGATACATCAGATGAAAAAATAATTCAAAACATATATATTCAAGAAGAAAAAGAAAAGATAATTGGAAAGCAGTAATATAGAAGAGACCTAAGGGTAGCATTAGACAGGAAATTACAAAGCCATTTCAAATGCAATGTAGTAAAAACGTACATGGAATAATAATAGTATTTTATCCATCTGACTGAAGATCTCAAAATGATTCATGGGCTTTGTACATTGCAATCATTTTGCCCATCACTGGGAAATATTAATCTTCAAGGTGCTTTTTCTTATATTTCATACTTTTGCTACCTTTTAGGTACATATGGTTATTTGTAATTATATTTTGCTGCTTGGGTCTCTCCTGCATGGTGGTGGGGGTGGTGTCAGGACTCCCAGGGCTGTTGGAGGGGTGAGGGCAGCGGCTGAGTTTCGTCGAAGCCACGTTGGTGTGTTCAGAGCAGCTGCTGGTAGGAATCACCCTTCAAGGGACCTCCCAGTTTTCCTTTTAAAGCTGCCTTAGTTTTGCAGAAAGCGTTCAGCTGGAGCTTTCCCTAGAAAGTCGGTGTCCTGGGCAGCCCCCTGCCTGCACACAGCTGTTCAGGGAGCCCCGGGGGAGAGGAGGTTTCCTTTGGAGGAGGTTTTCCTGGTGGAGGTTTTCAAGCAAATATTGGGTTGGTTTGGAGAGAAAATGGCTTGTGCCAGAACATCATGGGTTTACACTTTACAAACAGAGACTAGCTTTGAGCGATTTTATAGCACCTGGGTGATCCATGAATATAACTCATTAATTATAAGCTTAACAGAGGATCCACTATTATATGTTTAAAGAAAAAAATGCAGTCTAATTTGTCATACTTGGGGGTGGTAAGCTCTTGCTTGGTGTGCTTATACTTAATTCAACAATCATACAGCACTGTTTGCCTATGTGGATATCTAAATCAACCATTCAGAAAACAGCACCAGGGTGAACCTGAGGAATAGAGTTACTACAGCTACATTCTCTGCTACTTCCTGGCATTTCAGTTAAGGTTGAAGATCCCTTTTAAATGTCTTGGTTTTCTACAGTCATTCCTTTCATTCATAATATTCAAATTATAAAAGCCTGGTTTTCTTCTCGTCAGCACTCTATGATTTTATTAACTGGCCTGATTTAGCTTAAATGCACAACAACATCTTGTAGAGCACACACAGAAGAAGACTACTCATTTTCTGCTGTGATTTTTCCAGAATTCTTCATAAGCAGAGATGCTTGCTATGAACATTACAGTAAACATCAGTCTTGGGGAAACACCCAGGGTTCAATGATAACAGCTGCACGCACACCACTGCAATGTGCAGCAGAAGCTGTCAAATTGTTTGTTCCGGGGAAAATGATTGCACTGACTCCCTGATGCTCTTGTGCATCCGGAAAAAATGTAAGAAGGAATATTTTCAAATAAAGATACTAGTACTTATCGTTCCTCTACTGGTATGTACCTCCGCATGTGTCTACGTACTAGTTTCCATTTATGTAATGGGGATTTTGCAGAAGGAGGCATTCACCACTGAAGTATTTAGAACCTGTGGCTGCCCCCAGGGCTCAGTTTCGGGGCCGGTCCT
>NW_009197212.1:0-8605 GCF_000690835.1 Fulmarus glacialis
CATTCAGCCAGTTTTCAATCTACCTCACTTATCTCCACTTATCTAACACCTACTTTGTCAACTAGTCTATGAGGACGTTATGGGAGACAGTCTCAAAAGCTTTATTAAAGTCAAGGTAAACAACATGCAGTGCTCTCCTCCATCCACCAAGCTAATCATGGCATTGTAGAAGGCTATCAGTTTGGATAAGCATGATTTTCCATTTGTAAATCCATGCTGATTACTACCAATCACCTTCTTGTCCTTCATGTTTTTTGGGAATGGTTTTCAGGATTGGTTACTCTGTCAACTGTTCATTACATTATTAATGAATCAGAGTGCTTCTTATAGCATCCTGCAATTTTACTGACTACTTGTCTTCCAACCGTAATTAAGTCAAACTTTGCTTAGGTTAGACATAGTTAATCTTAAAAGCAATAGCCAAGAATGAGACACTAATTGGAAACATGTCACATATTCTCATAGGCTGAGGCTACCCAGACCTGTAATCCTATCTTGAAAATAAATTATACATGAAATTTCTGGAAGTGTTGTGGAAGACATTTCAACTCTTCAAATAAGTTATTTTGGCCTCAGTGGTACTTGCAGTGTTTGGGGGTAAATGAAGGAATACATAGCTGCATCTCTTACGGTTTCCAAAGTACTTATCTCTCAGTCCCTTGCAGATGATTTCTATTTACATTTAATGAATGAGGCACAGGGGATCTGAAAGACCATAGCATTTTACTCAGAACAGAATGCATGATCAGCTTTAGTGAGCTTTGAATAGTATAGTTAGCTGGTTTAGTGTAGTTACCAGTTAGTTGCTTGGTTTAGTGTAGCTATCAGTGAAGTTACCAGTTTTATCTGGTAGTTAGCCACACTTTAATAGTGTAGTTATCTGGTTCCTGTAGGAAAGCTTCGGGAAAGGTCATACCTTTGCTTCAGAATGTACACAAGTACTCCTCGTGTAAAGCGATTCACATCCGCTTTTTGTAAATTCTAACTCTGCAGGTAATGGAATTAAGCAATTTTGCATATAGGTGTAAAGTGGGGACTGTTTCTGAATAGCTTGGTGCCCAGTAAGTTCCTTGGCTTTTGAGCACTTTGGGATATCTGTTATTTTCATTTCATGCTTACGTAGAAGTAATGGCGCGCTGACTCTTTCTGCATATCTCTGAATTCAGTACAGTGGGTAACACCCACCATTCTTAGCAGCTCTTGGATACAGGAAGGATGCAATCCTTAAGCCTGAACTCAGAATTGTTAACAGCCTCAATGAATGAGGCTAAAAATGCCCTCAGCAACGAGTGGCTTCACTTCAGAGCAGTGCAGTAGCTGTTACTGTGTAGTTTACTACATCAGAAGGGGTTTGCTGAGGTGCTTATAAGAAAATAGAGGAATTAACTTTTACCTGAGAGGCTAAACGGGATGGCCCTCTATCTTTAAAGGACAACATGGAAGAAAGTACAAAGGTGTGTTAAAGTTGCATGCTCTCTTGAGTTTGCAGACCAGAAGGTTTGTCTGAGTGAAGATGGATATTCCAGCTAAGGTGTTGTGTGAAACTTTTCCTCTGTAACAATCCAAAGATTACACCCTGTGCATTCCAGTGAGTAATGCTTGATTTCAAATGAGTTTACTGGAATGCTCAGTCTCTTGAATATAGATTCCCAAGAGTCTTAAGAACCATAAGTTGTAGTTCACAGAAAGAAGGGATGCGATAGCTCCCAGTTGGCACGTAGTGACTACGCCACCTGCATGTCTTTACTTGTATTGAAGTGAAGCAGCATGTTTTAATATAACATCCTTTTACTTGTCAGTAGAAAAGCTGCATAGAGTTGTTTACTTCTAAGAACATCTTTAAAAAACCCTGAAGACTACAACACTGGTGAACTTCACCATGGGCAGGATCTACACAGAACAAGTAGCTTGAACAGACACATTTTTTTTAAAATATGCAGAAAATATTCAGTAAGTAGATTATTTTTACTTGAATGAAAAGTAGGAAATAAAAATACCTAGACTGATTCAATTACACATATTCATAGGTGATAGCCATCTGACATAAGGTCCTTTTTCCTATTTGAACTCAAATGAAATGCCGTGTATACTGAGGTAATTGGAAAAATTGCACTGGCTTTAGTATGAGAGGACACTGAGAATTTCAGGCAGGATTTGAGCAAATCTTAGAGACATGAGGATGTCCTTTATAGGTCCCTGTCTTTTTTTGCAGCGATATATTTTACAACTCAATGCTGGTTCTGAACTTATAGTTAGTTAACATAAATATATTTACAAGACTGATGTATTAAGCAGATATTTTTCCTGTTAGTCAGACTGCTAGCTCCAGTGGCTGTATGTGGTATTTTCTGACAACAGTTTTTGCCCTCACTGTGCAAATACGGCAATCTAAACCAACAGATGAACAGATGTCATTCTATAGCAGAAAGATGACAATGTTTGTGGTAGTGTCATATTATTAATATGACACTAGTAATATTATTGTAATCTTCATACAGGTATTTAAACATTAAAAATGAGCCAAGTCCATAAAAAGCAGCTGAAAAAATTAGTAACTTTGTGAGAAGGGTTATGTTTTTTCTTCAGACATAATTTAAGCACTATTTATTAAAGTCTAATCAAATACCTGTATAATGAATAAATAATTTTAAAAAAAACCACTCAGATTGATTTTTAGGAAGATTAAAATTACCATAACATTTCTTCCTTTTTGCAAAGGAAAAAAATTGTTTTGTTTTATCAGTTCAGGATATGTTTTCATATGTATTCTTGGGAACAAGGCAATGTACTTGACAGTCTACATCAAGGTACCAACATGTGCTTGTAACGGATAACTTATAAGAAGCTAAAATCTGGAGCATATCTGAAGATACTGGTACTCAGAATAGGTCTGAATTGGAATAGGAGTAAAATTTACCCCTAGAGGCAGAAAACAGGTTATCATTGATTTAATGAGATGAATGTAGTCTCCTATAACATCCTCAACAGAATGGTTCAAGTGGTGGTGAATGGTGAACTTAGATCTGCTAAGAATAGTTGAAAAAAATAGTATTGTAAAATGAGCTGTCCTGGTTCTCTGTGAGTAGATTTGGTCTCTCAGCTCTTTGGCTGATTGTGTCAAAGAGTACCATGAAACCTTGAATTGCTTCTGCTGGTCCATCCAAAAACAGAGCTTTACTGCAGAGACGTCATGCCTCATGCAGTCAGTGAGTCCTGCAAAGGAAATGCCAGTCCAGAGTCCAGGAGATAGCTGATAGCAAAGGGAGTGCTGCTAAGACACATTGGAATTGCCATACTACAGCTGCCAAGGGGTCCTTCAAATTACCTGTCTCTGAGGGTATGTTTGCATTGGTTATTTCAGGGACATGAAAGGAAATGTGTTCATACTCTGAGTTGAAAAAAGAAAAGCTGCGTGACAGTGTTAGTCTTGGACCTATGGAGAGCCTGGGTATGGTGTTGCAGGCAAAGCATCACACTAATCCTTTGGGTTTCCTTTTGCTCAGAACATGTGTAGAGTGGACTTGTGCCAGATGAAATACGCAATGTGAATACACCCTTAGATTCTTCCATTACAGGTTCAAGAAAAGCCTTATATTTCACCAGTTCAACTAAATGCTTATCATTCTATTTCCTCTAAAGATAAGCAGACCAATAGCTCCATTTACCAAGTAGAACAGAACTTAGCATTTTATTCTAAAATAAAAGTGTCTTGGAGCTGATCTTAGTGATATACTTCCTATTTGCTTATCAATAAATTGATCACTTCCTCTACAGGAGAAAAGACAATTGTAATTTAGAGCTATCATCCAATAAGGTATTGCCAGGTGCCTCAAAGGAGGATACAAAGTGCCCTATAGCTGTAGAATAACCTGCCTCAGATTACAATTTTACCCTAATCCTTAGTTGCTAGAATTTGGTTTACACCTGCTACTAACACATTCCATACTTCCTCCAATTTTTGGTAGCATTAGCCATTATGACTTCGAACACTCAAACTATTCACAGAATAGCCAGTAGTTTTTTTAAATTTACCGAATACCTGACTTCCACATTTTACTTAGAGTTTGAGAAAGTGACTTCCATTTTAGTATTCTTCATCTCCAGATTATGCTGAACATGTCCTTGGTCTTCTGTCATGATTCTCTAGAAGATGAAAAAAAGATTATTCTAGTCCATCTTCTCTAAGGCTATCCATTATTTTATACACAGTGTCATATAAAGCCATCTCCTATTGCTTTTGAAGAAACTGTTTATCTCCTCAGGATTCCCTGTGATACAGACTGATACAGAAGTTATTTTTCTCCTTTGTGATGTTTCTGTACTCCTAAATGTTTCTTTCAATCCCCTTAGGCTGATAATTTCCTTACAAACTTTTTACTCCCAAAATATTTTAAAATTCTATGTTCTTTAGATTTCTTCTCAACTAGAACATTCTTAGGTCTCTGATTTTCACTTTTTCCAAATTTACTTGCAAGGTTTACTTCCTTTCCCTGAAGGATACTTCCTTTGTTAAAGTAATTTTCCTAATTTGCAAATGAACAATACTGGCTTTTCACTTTGCTCTTCTACATTTGGAATAATTAACAGGTTAACAAAGTTTAAAGTTATTATTTTATAAGTAACTTTGAAGATTTATTTTCTCAGCTGGTTACTGTTTGAACCAAGTGTCACAGGAAAGAGGATGGAATTGGTGATGAACTACTTCTGTTTCCTCTCCAAGAAGAGAACAGAAGTGTAATTAGAAGTATGAGATGAGTCATGGGCACATGACCGAGTAATTCTAGAAGTGATGTAGAAAAACCTGGAGTACTGATTATTTGGAGGTATTCACTGAGAAGAGGTTTCATATCTTCACAGACAGACTTCACCTAAGCATATGGGACACCAGCTTGCAATCCAAGCTGGCAGAATGAATAAAAAGAACTTGAGAGATGGGAAGAGAGCCTGGGAAGGAATCATATAGTTTCTTCATTTAACACCCAGGGCAGGGGGAATTTTGGCTTCAGGAAGGTGGTGGCAACAAATATAAAGAATAGGAGCTCAAAGACTGAGCAGTTTAACTGGAGTGGTAATAAGAAAAGCAGTAGAGTCAGTAAAAGAATGCCAGGAACCTATGCCAGGAACAAAATAGAGGATCCAAAAACAGTGAGAAATTAAAATCAAACTTTATGGAAATAATTCTGTTAGAATGGAATTGCACCAATAATCAGAGAAAAGAAATATTAACTGAAAGGTGTATAGTCTGCATAAAAAGAAAAAAAAGAAAAGAAGAGAGAGAGGATGATATCCTGGTAAAAGCCAAAATTACATTGAGGAAGAGCTGTAAAGACAACGTGCAGGGAAGGACGCAGAAACTTGTAGCAGGATGAGATCACCTCTGTTTTAGTAGGAAAATACTAATGGAAACAATTTAACGGTGGGACACTGCAGCTCCTCATATGTAAAGTAGATAATAAACATACTAATGGCTGTCGAGTTCTGGACATACACCCAGTAGATTTCTTCAATACAAAGTCTATTTGCCAACATACCCTGGCCTTTGTTTTGATAAAGAACAAAGACATCCCTGAGAAGCCTGTCGTAGAAAATAAGGTTGTATTGAAAGCAGGTGAGATTATTTTGTTTAAATGAAAGGGAAGAATAAACAGAACAGACATAACTAAGAAGGGGTTTTGAACATTTTGATAAATAAAAGAAGGTAATTAGGAAAGTGAAGTCAGCTGTATTGAGGAGCTTAGGGACTTGAATGTGGAGGAAGCTTGGCATTTCTTCATATTAAAGATACAAAAATATTCTCTGGAACTTGCATCCAAAAGCGGGAAAAAATATAAGAAAAAGTTCCAGATCTAGCTGGAGGAAAAGTTGTCCCAGCAAGGATACCAGGGGCAAGAAATGGGGCTAGAAGGAACACATATGTCCACCAAAGAAAACTGCGAGGGAGAGCAAAAATGGATAAAATGCGAACTGGCAAAAACCTAAACTTAATCGGCTTTGCAAAGACTTCTAAAACGAATAAAATGCCCTTTCACCACATTGACAAAAGCAAAAAGGAAAGAGGAGTTACTGGGGAAAGGGAAATCTGAAAATCAGCTTAAAACAGCTGCTGGTCTGAAGAAAAATTTTGCTGCAGTTTTTAATAAGGATAATAACAGTGGGCTTGGGGACAAGACAGGCTGGCAGGTGAGGAATTAACATAACTACAATAAAGCAAAAATGTCAGACAGGTTGAATACACTTGATAGCAGGAATTTTTTAACATCTGTTAACTCAGAGATGGTGTCATAGGTTCCAAAACGACAGAGAGCTATGTGTGGGACCTGTAAAAAGGGGCCAAATGTGTTCTCTGGTCCTCACTGCTAGTGGAGAAGTGTTGATTTCGCTCAGGCTGTGGCACAGAGCTTGGCTCCCACACGCATCCCGACGAGCAGTTTTGCCATGACTCGCCTGCACCTGTGGTGCTCCCCCACTTTAGTACCCATTTCTTTTTACCCATTTCATTTAGTACCCATTTCCTCCTCCCTTGCTATGGTGTTGGCACAACTGCTGTTTCTTTTTGCAGGAATGGTGCTAGCAGTAAGTCAGAAAAACAATTAGTCAGGAGTAATGAGAAAACTAAAACAGTGTTAGCCACCCCTGGAAGATCCATTTGTCCACCATAGAGTATGTGCTAACATGGCACTTGTATTTAAGGTGTTGAATCAACTGCAAAGGAAGAATGAATCAAGAAATCTTCGGGCTTCTTAATCTCGTCTTAATTGTAGGCAAAGCTGCAGAAACAAATTTGGAAGGAAAGGAAAATTAAAGATGCAGGTAAAGACAAACGGAATAAAATTCAATGTGAGCTTATACAAAGTGGCTGTACCAACTAATGTGATCATCTTTATTTAATAAAAGCTGGACTTAGACTTTCTGTACCTGGGAGGTCACTCTACACTGATCTAGCCTTGGAAGCACTTATGCTAGGGTACCACACACAGTCTGTGGCTACCACTGCCTGGATGCTGATGAAAGAAAATTGTTGGACCAGAGGGAGATAACCTACATTGAACTAATTTTGTCTGATTCAGAAGTATTATGTCACAAAACACAAAGCGAACTAATGAAAATTTGTGATAATACAAAGCTGAGCTCCCACATTGATAGAGGGAAATGTCAAGATGGTTTTTTTTTTTGAGGACTAAAAGAGGAGAAAGTGGACAGAGTGTAATAATATGAAGTATGAGGTCAGGTACTGAACGAATAATAATTGTGTGGACTGAAAAGACAGAAGAAAAAGAAGAGCTGCATTACCAAGTGACTGCATCAAGAAGAGTCATCTATATGATGCTATCACATAAAAGGAAAATGTGTCTCCAAGGCATACCATGTCCATTCTGTCCATCCAGGGAAGGACAGAACAGAATAGAATGTTAATATTATGTTCTTGATGGTATTGGTGGTACTTCACCTGCATTACTGTGAACAGTTCAGTTTTCTCTTGTTCAAGAAAGATTAATTCAGCTGGGATAGGTGAACTGAAAGGCCTAAAACAATCAGGGAAATGAAAAGCCTGGTTAATTAGAGGAAACTAAAAGCATCTGGCTTGTTTACCATGGAAAATGATAATGAGAGGTAAATATGTGTTTATTCTCCATTAATATGGAACAAGAGTTCTCACCAGGTAGAGAAATGATCCGTCCAAGTTAAATGACAGTTATAGTTTTACAAATAAAAATATCCGCTATAATTAGCAACTAATAAGCACAAAGTTAAAAAAAAAGTTTGAACCATAGTTTTATTACAAAGAGGTAGAAGAGCTTTATTTTAAGTGTTGGGTTCAATGAACTTTTGCAAATGTTGAAGTCATATTCCCATGAATTTCTTAGTATTGGCCAGCTTCAAGGCTAGAGATCCTGAATGTGAGAGAGAATGTGAAGGCCAAACACACACAATCCCAGGGCTAAGAAGTCCAGGGCTCAAGAAGTCAGGAGTACAAAAGTTCTGCTAAGCATGGTCCTAGCTGAAACCATAAAGAGTGGGATCTCATGCTCTGCTCATCAAAATATCTTGTCAGCATCACTGCTGATATTAAAAGACAATTTCACCAAGCAGTTTAAGGACCCAGGAAGCATATTGAACATTTCAGTTGTACCGTTTTTTTTTTTTTTTTTAACGTCAGTCTTACTTGGATTAATATGATCTCTTGGAGGATGGGTGGCGAGGAGGAGGAAAATGTGATAATTTAAAAATGGAACTTGACAAGTTACTAGAAGAATTATTACATGATGACTTCTGACTTCATATGTTGATTTCTTCTCACCTAAAAATAGGTGACTACATTGAGATAGTTCCTCTTGATTCTCTTTGTTTTTAGTGGAGAGAAATAAAACACCTTCATGGGCTGAATCATGTCATCCTAATGTAGATGTCAAAAATCAGTTAGATTAACTATGCCCTAAAAATGCTTATATTTCTCCATTGATTATAAAAGGAGCCCAAGAGAAGAAGTTCAGAAACAGGTATCTCCACTGTAGTCTTCTAAGAGATGAATTCCAGCCCAGGAGAAAACAGTCCTCTATCCCAGTGGGCAGGAATATTAATAGGGGAGGAATAAAGGAGGGAAAGA
>NW_009197212.1:8636-11529 GCF_000690835.1 Fulmarus glacialis
CAAAGTAATGAAGAATAACTGAAAACAGCATATAACAATGGAAAAAACGTACCCTCAGCTATATTAGAGAGATGTGGAGTAAAGGCTACGGAAAGGGAAATAGCACGGAAAAAAGAGTACAAAACTTGGTTATATTGCTGAACATTTTTATTTAGTAGACAGGCGAGTACCAAAATTAAAATTCTATGTGCAGGAATGTTTTATTTTGTATGGCTGTACATACGAGAAGTATTGTCCATCTCTACAGCCACACACACATGTGATAGAACTAAACATGCAAATACACCCATGTTCTTACAGGTAAAAGAAACATGAATTAATTTGTGTTGCAACAGCACTTTGCCATTCAAATGGAAATCAGGGTCTCATCGTGCTGTGTTAGCTGTAATATAGAGAAAGGAAAATAGTGGAGAGAGTCAAGAGGGTTGACGCAATGCACTAAAAATATCACTTTCTGCTACTGTATTCTTTGGCACTGGACCAAGGTTAATATTAGGCTTTCTGCCAGAAGTCAAAGGATTCCAAGTCCTCACTACTCTTTGAAATGATATTGAGTTAATGTGCCTAATTCTTGCCTCTCACTGATTTTATGCTGGCTTTAAGGCCAATGAAATACAAATTATTTGCTTTATCTCCCTCCTGTGGGAGATGCCTTACCAGTTCCTACCTTCCTACCGGGTTCTTAACCCAGCCCATAATGTTCTGGTTATAGCTAAGGCTATACAAATGTATCCTGAAATTCTTAAAAGCATCTAGTGGTTTTGATTGACTTGATGCACCTTCAGGATACTTGACCATCCATCAGTTCTTGTTGAGCACATGTAAATTTTAGCACTTCAGAAGTTTAGCACTTTAAAAGCTGCCTTCAACTGGGCGTGCTTAATTTAAGACATCCAAAATCAATAGTCACTTTTGAAAATTCAGAACGCATTTGACATTTTATATAGAAAGACTGGCTAATTTATTTTATTATTTCCACATACAAAGTTTTATTTAATTTTGTAGTGTGTTGGACAAAGTTACTCCCCTTCCAAATTAGAAATGATAAAAGCATTAATTTCTGTAAATTAAATTGCTTTCAGAGATCAGAAGTTGCTCAGCCTCTCACAGAAAGCCTGGGTGCAGTTATGTAAGAAGACAAGCATGTTGATTCATTCCAATTATGCTATGCATTACTTGGAAGAGCCTTCACAAATTTTCCCTCCCCCCCAAAAAAGAACAAATTTAAACATGGGAAAGAGGCTTCTGTATGCTATGAAACAAACCTTCTGTTGTAAGGCTGGCAAAATTCCCACTGTTTAAGGAGTGAATGAGCAATCTCTAAAAGCACAAATCCTACCCATGCTCCATTTCTCTCCTGCTGAGCATAATATTTACCAACATAAATGCTAACGGGTCATTTTATTTCACTCCATTCTTGTGCCTCATATTATATAATAGCATTAAAATAGATTTGCTTTTGATCATGCTTTAATTTTAAGGGGAGTGATGCATAATTACATTGTTTGCAATTACCAGATTTCTCTGTAAAGCCTAGGACAGAATACTGTTGATAAATCCTGGAAATATGCTAAAGCCCTGTTTTGCTTTCTGAAGGGAATATTACTATTTGTACTAGAGAAGTGGGCAGAGCTGCTTAATTTATTCCTCATACATCTGTGGCTTATTTGAAGTCCCAAACTCTCATCCCCATCCAAGAAAATCTCTCATTAGCTTCTTCAAAGAGAATTGAGTGTTGATGGTGCTATAGCTCTTCCTTTTTTCTTCGGTCATCTGGATCCCCTGTATCTTGTCACAACCATTCCACCAGCTTCGTCTTGCCTCTCTCTGACATGCCTCATTACAAGTCTAACTCAGTTCACGCCATTTTTTCTCACCATTTCACCCTAACTCCTTCCATGCCATTTTTCCTCACCATTTCACTTTTTATTACATCCACTCCCCTTGTGAGCAGGAACATGTTGTTTCTGGTTTGCTCAGAAAGGAAAACCTGTAAGTCCACCTGCTTGTCCATCTTATTTCCTTGTCGGAGGCTAAGAGCTCCCAAGCACTGCCTTAGCTCTCTGCCATCTCCCCATTCCCTCTATCACTCCACCCACGTCAGTTTGCAGTTCTCTTCCACTCTGCTCCCTCCTTAATAATTTTTTCTCTTAAAAGACCTCTGTGGACATTTACCAAACTGTCCTCTTTCAGCTTCATGGAATCGTAGAAGGGTTTGGGTTGGAAGGGACCTTAAAGATCATCTAGGCCCACCCCCCCTGCCATGGGCAGGGACACCTTCCACTTGACCAGGTTCCTCAAAGCCCCATCCAACCTGGCCTTGAACACTTCCAGGGATGGGGCATCCACAACTTCGCTGGGAAACCTGTTCCAGTGTCTCACCACCCTCATAGTGGGGCTTTGCATCCCAAAGAGCCATGTCTCCATGACGGAACACTAAGAACTGGCAATTTAAAAGGTATTTAACTTTATGAAGATTATGCAGAAGGAACTCCTTGCTATTCTTCATGCTACTTATCAAAGATGAAGAGATCCTCGGGACAGGGTCAGTGACATCACATTAAGGATGATCCTAGAAGGAGATCAGTTAGTAGGTATTTGAATTAGATAAGAAGACCACGTCTTATTTCAACAGTCTTAGGACGCCACAGAGCACTTCGATCAGTATCTTGAAAGTTATTCTTCCAGGCATTACTCTCTTCCAGTCCAACCCCCTCCCCCTCTGCTGTCGTTTGAGCGAAGGAAACTGTTCAGAAGAGAGCCCCTCTCGGGCTCCCCCCTCGGCCGGTATTTGATGCCTCGGGCCGGCCGCGCTCTCCAGCGAGAGCCTCTTCCCTGGGCGCTCGCCTCCGCGGAGCCCAGGCGCGAATCCCTCCGGCACCGCGCCTTCCCC
>NW_009197213.1:0-6538 GCF_000690835.1 Fulmarus glacialis
TGATAGACAAATATTTGCCACGGCCTTAATCCCGCTTGCCCTTGTGTCAGCAAATCTCCGGCGGACGGAGAGGGAGAGTTTTGCTGGCACGCGGGGCAGCTGGGTCTGTCTCCAGAGCAGATGCTGGGTTTGCAGCCGGCCCTCCTCCGGCTTACGTTGATCCCGGTAATCCAGAGGGAGTAAGGAAAAAAAAAAAACCCACAAAGTAAGGCTTTAGTGAAATGGTCGTCCGACGCCTTTGGGCTCTGGATTCTCCTCGGGCAGAGGTCCTGCAGTGGTGAGTCGGGCTGCGGAAGGGCTGTGCCGTGTTTTGGAGGCTGGTGAATTCATTGCTGCTGCAGCTGCCTGTTTAGGAGCTGAGAGCCCTGGTGTTTTCTGCCCGGGTCATTGCACCCAGCTTCCTGCTTATTTTTGCCTGTGCAAAGGTTTGCTTGGCGTATGGAGTTGGTCAGGTGTAGGTGCCATGCTCCTGGTTCAGCCTCTCACTTGAAACCGAGTTACTTTTCAAGTGTAAACAAAAAGGGAGGAGTACCAGGCCTTCACCTCTTTATGCTGAAGAGTGAAAGTGGGTGTTTGATGTTAGCCAGCTCTGACTTCGTGCACCCATGGAGGCAGGCTGGGATTAAACTTTCAGGGTACAACATGGACTCTGTCTTGTCAGCAACATGATGACATGTTCTCTGTTGGTGTTTTTCTTGTTTTCAGTTCTGACATGATGTTGCAGAACATGCAGCAGAGGAGATAAACTGCCTTGCAGTAGTGTGTTTTATGTTTTCCAGATATTATTGCGTACAAGGCAATTTCCTGAAGTCTTCCAATGATCCTCGTGGGAGTGCTTGAATTTAAAAAATGTTCCAGTTTTTCCAGTGTTTCCAAACATTCACATTTAGAAGACTGCACTGCAGTTAAAAAGTTATATCTAAGATACTATGGTGGAAAACAAGTGATAGTCGATTTTGCTCTTCTTGTTGTAGTATATGTATTTGACAGCATTTGTTGTGAACATGGTTTCACCACTTCTTCTGAAGAGCCAGTTAGTTATGGAGCCTGATTTTCATGTATAAAGGAGGCTCTTATGTACACCATCTGATAACAGTGAAAGAAAAAAATGCAGTCCCCCTCTCCACTGCTAGAGGGTTACATAAAAGGAATAGGAATTCGTACTAACATCTGGGAGGCCAGGGTCCTCTAAGACTTGGTCAGTGGGGGATCAAGACTTAAAGGAACAACTAGGGAGAGAAAACTATTCAAAATGTAAAGAAAAGTATGTGTAAAATTGCAGAAATTGTCCAGTGGACTCAAGGAAAAGTAGTGCTGAAAATTGTTTTCAGCTCAGATTATTTGTTTTTCTTAGTTGATCACATTTAAAAATTAACAAGTGCCTATTTGTCAAATAAACATTGAACCGTTCTAATACTCTTTAGATGTGGTTGAGATTATTAAATTGAAGGGAACTGTAAAAGCCCTAAGTGTTTTTATTGTTACCCATTATTATTTTTATTTATTTACATTACTGTGTTTTGATTTCTGTTTTGTTTTGCCAATGCAAGGAAACTTTTTAGCAGTTTGTATCTAGTCTAGTTCGTATTTTTCTGTAGTAGTTCCAGTTTGTCCAGGGAGTGGTGACTGTTTGTGTCCTAAAATTCTATAGTAGGAGTAATTTTAAATACCCTGCCCAAATGTATTCAGAAGAAGGCTTTACAGTTTGTAACACTGGTAGAAGGAGCAGAACCTTTTATGTAGAGCGTCTCGATCTCAGTGCTTGGAATAGCGCTGGGAAACTGTTGCTGCACAGACCCTTAACTCGTACACTCTTCCCTTTGATTTAATGTTTTTGTCCATCACAGTATTCTGTGATTGCTGATGGTATAGTGATCTCAGCAAAGATATTTGTAAAGAGTTAACCCCCGAGTGTGTCCACCATGACACTTTGTGGACACACTTTGTGTCCACCCATTTACTGCTGGGAAGGAGGATGAGCACAGGGAAGGTCTTGCTACTGCTGCAAGCCAACTTGGGTTTTGAAAGTAAACAGGTTGGATCAGGGTATCCCTGAATACCTGGGCTCACGCCAAGCCTGCGTCATCTGTGAGCCTGTCTGTTCCCACACTGCTCAGTGGTGGCAGTCTCATACAGGCCTCTCTTCCAAAGGCTTTTAAATCTTTGGGGTTTGTAACTCTGAAATTTCCCTTCTCCCACAAAATGGTGACCTTCGCTGGAAAACCCATGAGAAAAGAGGGAGAGAGGAAATACTCCATACTTCCTGCTACAGAGGAAAGAAAAGAATTTTTGCTGTTGGCTCTGGGGTAGCTTGATTCACTCAGTGGCCTGTCAGTTTGGATTGTCTCAGCATGGTTTTTGCTTAATGTGCTTGCCTTGCCTCCCGTTTGATCTATGTGTGCGTGGCCAAAACCTGTAATTTTCAGTGTTGCTTGCGGCTAGTTCACGGGGAACTACATATAGGCCTGGAGTTGCCCTAGGGAGCTACTGCTGCTGTTGGCTGGATGGAGGACAGATGGAGTGCTACAGATGGGCAAGTCTCAACACCCACCCGCCAAACTTCCCAAAACCATTAGATGGAGGCAGCCTTTTCAAGTACTTCTGAAACCTCGGCTTGGAGGGACAGTGTGGAACAGTAGATACAAAGGTAAAAAAATCTTGCTAAGGAAAGCCCCCATTCAGAGTTAGGATGTAATGGTTGTTGCTTTTAACTATCCCAAAGTCTCAGAGGTGGCTGAGATGCTTTGGTTAGGCCAAGCTTGCTGACGAAGTTAACAAGGCTCAGAGACCAACTTTGGAGACTTGAAAAACATGAGATTTTTTTGAAGACTCCAAGCTTGTACAATGAGTGAGTTGAGTGTCATGAATCACCAACGCTCCTTTGCAGCTGGAAGTCCTCTAGTGTTTCTATTTCTGTAGGTATTTATATGGTGCTCCTCAGAGTAGCATCGAAGCGTCAGGTGCCTGGCTTGAAGAACTTGTAAGAGATTTAAATAGTTGGGTGAGTTACAGAGAAGAAGAGCAGGTTTTGTGGCAAGGAGGGTACGTAGGGACATGGGGAGAATGGCTTGGAAGAATGAGAGTGCGAAGGGGAAAAAAACCTTTTTGCTATTGAATGAAACCTATCTTTTCAACTCACCATACACGCATTGAGGCGGCAGGGGTACCTTTCCCCCGGGGGGGTGAAATAGGATGGGAGCAGTTGAGGAGAAGCAAGTTTCTGGGAGAGTTATGGTTAGGTTAATTTGTAGATGTTAGTAAACACAGTGTAGCTTTCCTGACATGGGGCGAGGTCTGGCGTGTCCTAAGGAAAAAGGGCAGATGAGTTTGTTAAAAGCAATACTAGTGCAATTCCTGTTATCAGAAGAGCGCTCTTCTCCTTGAGAACTGACTGCTTCCTCAAACAGGCACCTTCTCTCATCATGAGATGGGTTGTCTTTGTGAGGTACGTACAAGCTCATCCCTGTGGTGTTGTTTGCGGAAAGCAGTCATTTGAGTTCATGTTGTTCAACAGTTATTGATGTAAGGAATATCAGAGTCAAAGCACTGTATTCTCCAAATCAGGAAACTGTGTCCCTGGTCTAACACATCTGTCCTATTTGGCAAAGTTCAGTGTAACGTTTTAAAGGGGTTTAAGTCAGGTCTTTGAGTGGAGGTCCAATTCGGTAGGTGCAGCATTAAAAAAAGTTGTTAGGGTTGCCGGCTTTCCCCACTCAGGGTTAAAAATCAACTCTATCTCATGGAGTTCTTATCGTGCCACTTGTATACTCGTATCTGTTGCTTAGATTTGATCTTTTTCTAAGAACAGTTTGCAAATACAAGGGATGGGGGGGGGAATGCAGGCCAGTTGTCCACAGAATAGGGAAGTTTGGACAAAGATTATACAAAACTTTAGTGATTCTTTTATATCAGTCCTTCCTGTCAGGTTAGGGGTGCAAGCAGTATTTTGTGAATGTCATTAGTTTGTGTTCTTGTGCTGTAAAATGCAAATATGCCTAAAGCCCAAGGGCCTCCCCACAAAAGGGCTTTACTGTAAGGAGTCCCTAACTATAAAGATGCTACTTTTCTGCCAGGCATTTGCAAAAAATGTGAATGTTTTTATGCACTTCATCTGGTTACTCTCTTCTGTTATGCTATGATACTCTGTGAATTTGTTTTTCTGGACACATATTTTCTGCAAGATCTGTTTTATTACTAAATGTTTATATGCCTGAACACTTCAAAACAAGGTTTGTGTGTATGAGGGTGTGGGAAATCCAGCATAGGTTTGCAGCGTGGTCTCCTGTTTGAAGTACTAAAAGAAATAAAAAATATTCCTCCAAAAATGTATTTTTGTAATTGAAATGTGAAGGTTTGTTGGTGTAGAAAATGAAGGGGGAAGATAGATTTAGGAAGAAAATTTCACTTCTCGGAATGGAACCAAGCTTCAAAACTCTGAATGGAAACCTTAGCTGACATTCAGAGGTTGTGTGTGGCTTTTGTTTTTAATCATTCTATTTAATGTAGTCCAGTGTGCATTTTTATCAGTCACATATCTTTATATGCAGTGTTAAAGCACAAAGGGTTGAGTTGCCCAGAAAAGCATGTGTGTGTGTGCATGTCAGAAGAGTCACGCTGTCTTTTTTGCAGTTCACCTCAGACCCTTATTTCCAGCAAACAGTTCTTTAGCTTTATGAATGTGCAGCCTTATGTACCTGCACGATACAAAATGAGAAAAGCTAGCAGCACAGCTGCAGTAAATTCCACTGGGACTCTTATGTTTCCTGCAACAACAAAGTACGGAGTACTTTTTCCAGACAATTACTGGAATGAAATTATTTAACTAAATCAGTGGTGTTACAGTCCTGAGAGGTGGAGACTTCCTTTTCCCAGTTCTTCCTTCATCCTTGCCATGAGGTTTGTGTTCAGTGTTCTTTTGTCAGTGTGTCTTGTAGCCAACTGTATGACCGGGTAGGTTGTTTTTTCCACACACTTTCCAAAAGTGTGCCTTCAGTTATCGGTCAATATCTGCTTTTATGGGACAAATCATGTTCACGTTACACAAGGGAATAACACAGTTGAAATTGTTGTGACTCATGAATGTAGGATTTGGCTCAGTATCCTCACTTGGCTGTTTTGTTTTATAGAGTGTTAGAACAGGTATAGAATTGGGGGCACCAAATAATTAAAGGTCTTGTGATACCAGTGGGGGCCATGTGATAAAGTGTCTTTGTTTGGAATGGCTAGACCAGAGTAGTTATGTTAACATGAAATATTTCCGTAAGCAGTAGAAAGTAGTGGACCTTGGTTTCCAATGAATTTGGCTTGCAGATCTGAATTACTTTTTAACTGAATTACACCAAGTCTGCAGTGTGAGCTCGGCTCTTTGTGTACACTGAAAATGCACTTGGGTGGGAAGTGGATTCTTTGATATCAGGCTGTAACGGATGTCTCACTGCAGCCTTTTTATCAATGAAGAGAAACTCTGCTTGTGGACTTCCTCCCAGCTTCCTATTCTGATCGCACATGGAGGAGTGTAAGGTTTTGAAGACCTCTACCTTCTGTCAAGGTTGGCCAAAATTGACCAATAAATTAAAAAAAATGTAGCTGCTGGAGATGCAGACATGCCTACAGGAACACAAAGAGAAGTTTTATGAAATCAGATTAAAAGTAGGTCATTGTAGCTACCCCACTAACCAATTTAATTACAGTCATTAAATTTTGTTTACTATTTTGCATGTATCTCACTCCCCTTCAGGTAAATCTTTTCTTTTCCTGTAAATGGGCTGTTTCCTCTCTGCTGCTTTCTTTAATCTCCAGGATATCCTCCTCTGTAAAGAAGATTGTCACCCCCACACTTATGCCAGCAGGAAAGGGAGCAGCCACCTTCAGACATCAGAAGGCACAGCCCAAGAGTGTGAGGAGGGACTGATGACATGCCCTGTCTCGCCTCCTCTGCCCTACTCTGTGCCAGGTCCTTAGTGTAACTGCACTGGTGTCATTGCAGCTCTGCGGTTTTCTGCAAGTTAATGCTGCTGGCCTTAGTCAAATGCTATTATATCAGAGGTAACGATGCATCACCTAAAAAGCTTTTGACCCACAGCAGGTCACTCGTGCCTGACACATGTATCATGCTGTTTTCACATAGCAAATATTTACAGGCGTACCTAACAGGACAGGAAATGCTGGAGGAACAGGGTTGTGCTCTGAAGAATTCCGGGCAAAATGTTCTGTGATCAGGAAGGACTAGATCAGGTGTTTACAGAAGCTCTTCCTATTTTGAAAGCTTGGGAAATCAGTTAAGGTACATTGTCAGCTTTCTTTGCCAGAGGAAGTGAGCGCTCTGCACCTTTCTGTGGGATGGACTGGGTTTTCTAAGAACACCTCTGGAAGGACCACGGAGGGGAGAAGTATCTTTCTACCCCTTTCGCAGAGGAGAAGGCAGGTAGAAAAAGTTTCAGCACATTCCCCCTGTGCAGTAGCCCAGGTGGAAAGATCCCCTTCACCTCTGGGAAAAGAAGGGAGTAAATACTTGTCATAGAATCATAGAATCATTAAG
>NW_009197214.1:0-3313 GCF_000690835.1 Fulmarus glacialis
AAAATTCTATATTTAGAATTTTGCCTTTTGATTTGAAGCAGATGTCTTACAATTAAGCTTGTATTAGCTTGGAGAGATGCAAACAATGTTCTTAAGCCCTATATATTTCATAGTTGTCCTGGGATGTTTCTTCAGTCATAATGTGTGTATTATCTCATGCACAAAACTGAATGCCAACGAATCAAATTTGCACAACCACTATAAATTATTTGTGGCTTGCAATTTATTTTCCTCATATCTTGGTCTTAATGTTCTTAAAACTGAAAAAAGTTTATACTGTTTCAAATTACAAGGTCTTTGAATACTTTTTTTTGCCTTTACCACACTGTGAACTTCTAAGACATAAAGGCACATAATACAATATTTTTCACTTCTTTAATATATTAAGATTTTGTATTGGAGTTGCAAACCCCTGAAGCTTGCAAATGGTGCTTTTAATAGAGCTAATTTGCATAACAACAGTACTGTACAATTCAATTTATTTTAAAAGAAGAATTACTGAAACTTCTATTTTATTTTAGATGTGAAACATTTGACACTATTGTCAAAACCTCTGCTCATTACCATCATAAATAGCAGTCTTTTTTTTTTTGTCTTTTTTTTTTTTTTTTTAGGATAGCTTTTTATGCCAGTAGTGACTCGGCAAAGAATTTTTTAAAACTCTCAGGTTTTCAAGATTATGTATTCTGTCTCGGTAAGTATTGTAAATAGTGTAATAGCTCTGTTTGCAATCATAATACTACATTGCAATTTAAGGTCAACTTGGATTTGAAAAATTTAATACAGGGTATAAGAAAATAGTTGTTTGTTTAGAGTTCTTTACAGGTACCTTTGAATATAGTATTTAATTGCTTTGGAAAGTGTTTTGAGAACTGTCCTTTTGTTTTAAGCTTTAGAAGTAAAGGTTTGTGTTAACTTGCAGGAGTAAATGGAATTGTTAACACCTATAAAACAAGAGGAGCATTTCTTTGATCCACCATAGGTGTTTGTGATATCCAACCATTGCAGAAGAGACAAAAAAAATCCTTCTCTGAAGTTAGACATAGATAAAACAGGAACATATCTTTTCATTTGGAAAAAACAAATTTTTGAATGAGAGTCTCACAACTATACATACTCTGAACAACTTCTTTTTCTTCTTAAAACAAATGCTTTGATTAGAACTACTAGAACTTCTGAGACATTAAATAACAGTCTCCATGTTTTTGTTTTTTTGTTTTTTTTTTTTTTAATGTCTGAGGCCTAATACAGTGATGTCACAAGCTGTTCCATAAGACACATAAATTAGAGTGTTTGAAAGGCATAACAAAAATGATATACAAGGAAAAATTGTGCAGATAAAACAGGTTGATCATTATTAAGGAGAAAATGGCTGAGAGGATTCTTGGAGAAAATGGGCTTGAGGGACATATCAGAGATAGATGATCATTCCAGTGGTAGGGGAAGGGTGACATCAGACTGGGAAAAAAGGCTAAAGAGACATGAATGAGAGATGAGCAGGCAGACAACAGGCAAGTGAATGCTAATTATGAAAAACTGAGAAAAAAAAATTTAGAGGACCTACATGTGCAATTTAAATATAGCTTACATTTAACATATAAGATAAATACAAAAAATTTATGAAACTAGATGTGTGGTGAGAGTAATTAGTTTGAAATAAGTGGCTTTTGGATAAATTTAAGGAGGTAGATGTGTAAAAAATACCAGTAGTCCATTATAATATTCATGCCTTAATGAAATGTGGAGTTCTGTATCTAAATTTGTGTATTCATAGAATCATAGAATCGTTTAGATTAGAAAAGACCCCCAAGATCATCGAGTCCAACTGTTAACCTGACACTGCCAAGTCCATCATCAAACCATGTCCTTAAGCACCATATCTACACCTCTTTTACATACTTCCAAGGATGGTGACTCAACGACTTCCCTGGGCAGCCTGTTCCAATGTTTGACAACCCTTTTGGTGAAGAAATTTTTCCTAATATCCAATCTAAACCTCCCCTGGCACAACTTGAGGCCATTTCCTCTTGTCCTATTGCTTGTTACTTGGGAGAAGAGACCGACAAGGTCTCCTGTATTGACGGGATTAAAACTGGGTGCACAAACTTGTACGTAGGAGCTTTTATGCATTAGCAATTTCATAAATTTAAGCCCCCAAAATTCCTAAATTGCATAAATAATTAGATTTTGGTAGACAGTTGGCCTGACCTTATCTTGAAAAATTGTGCAGAACAGTCATGTTAATGTACAGCAGTCAAAGGCATGGCTCTTCCATTTAAAATTCTAACTTTCTTATTATTACCTGTCACTTCTTTCATTTCTACGCTACCTATTATATGTATCAACAATTTTCAGGTTGTTCTATAGTTTTAGATTTGACCTTTCTCTAATGTTCCTCATTTCTCAGGTTTGAGTTCTGATTCTCTTGCCAGCACCAACATGTTCCAGAGTATCTACAGCTTCATTCCCTTTTAGATTTATATTTTCTATTATTACTCTAACAGCTACTAATATGACACGTAGATATCAGAGCTACAACAGAGCTTTGGCAATTATATGATACAGAGCCTGAATAGTCCCAACCTGATCAATCAGTCCTGGGAGGATCAGCATGAAGCCATGATAATGCCACATACTCCAGTAGATGGAGACCATAGACACTACTGTAATGCACATAACTAAATACTTTCCTGTCTTACTTTCAGAGGAATTCAGGACAACACTAAGATACCTATATTCAGGTGTCACACGTAAATTAGGTATCTATGCTCCTATTACAATCAAGAGACCTAGGAAAAAAATTCAATCTTTTTATATGTTGCAGGTGTCCTGCCTAGACAACAGTTGCTGCTCAAAAGGGTGCATGACCTCTGTAAGTCTTGTATCTTCCAGCCAGATACCTTAGATTTTTTGTGCAGATGTCTTAGACTCCCTAGAGAATTTCAAATGATGATATAAACATCAACCGAATCCTATCCCTAACCAATAAAGTCAATGGAGATGAAAGGATAATTCACCTTACTCTCAAGCAAACATCTTTGGTTCAATGTTATTGCCCACAAATGTGTGTCTAGAGCTATGTCCTACAGTATGCAGGACATCTGCACAAGTCTGCCAGATGTGACACAAAACTGGCGGGAGACATGTTTTTCTATGACAGCAGCTGGAGCGTTGGTAGGATATATTAGACATCTCAGATTTCTGCATTCAGACACTAGTTTGCTATGCATGGGCAACTGAACCAAGTGTCTAATGGCTGAATTGTGCTCTAAACTCAATTAAGCAATTTGTTTTGAGGGCGCTCACAAGCCAT
>NW_009197215.1:0-13285 GCF_000690835.1 Fulmarus glacialis
TCCCTCCTGTCCCCGCCCACGCTGAGTCACAGCTGACGCTTGTCAGGAGCTCACTCCTTGTTTTGTTTTCAAAAAGTGTTAACAGTTTTTAGTTTAGCTAGAGTTTCCCTGCATTGCTACTGCTGTCTATAGTATGGACAGACCCGTTCTAAAAGAAAGTTTCTTATGTAAGACATTTAAAACCTAATAAAGGTTTAAAGTTACAAGCTCCTGTAGCTCAGAAAAAAAAAAATTTCAACAGGTTATTTATATCATTTCAGATAAAAAGCTTTTTTATATTATACTTCTGCATTACCAAGAAGGGCAAAATTGACAAGATCATTGAGTCCTGAGAGAAAAATACGATTTGGATATCCAGGTGAAGGAACTCTGCTAGGAGCAGGGCTTTTCACTTTTAGGCATTCAAAAGCAAGTATAGGATGGTACAAATATTTTGGATACATTCAAGGCACTTTTAACCATGAATGCCTCCCAAGGTTATGAGGTTTTCCAGGAGCAAAAGAAGTTTCTCACTGAAATTTTTATTACCTTGTACTCTGTGTACCAGATAAATTCTTAGCAGTTTAAGAGCTGTAGAAGAAAGGATAATTTATCTTTAAGTAACACATATAATTTATACTCAATATCACTATGCATTATGATCTCTTTAGGAACAATATAACATGCCAAATAGGAATGGTATGAAGTGGGTGCCTGATAACCCAGAAATGTCTTGTGACTTGAAAGCTGTGGAGATGGTGTAAGTCTATGTATCTTGGCCCTGCTTTTCCCCCAAAATTATGCTTTATTAGAGGAAAGGTTGGCTTACTTCAAATGCATTGCTGCTGCTAGGGCCAGAAGATGAGACATTTCATTTATTGGTTTGAATGGCCACATGAGCTGTAAAATGCTTTTGCAACTGGAGAGGAAGAACAGCAAGGCAACTTCTAGCTCTTAGAAAACTACAGTACATGGGAAACAAGCCAAAATGAATACAAATCACAGACTACACACCGTAAAGGCAAGAGAATGCTGCTATTCTACCTGGATTATTATCAGAGTATTTGGAGGAAAATCAAAAGAAAACAAAACAAAAAGAAACCAAACACAAAACAAGCAACAATTAGAAACAACTATTAAGTTCCAAAGAAGTATTTGGGCAGATGAAAGACAATAAGGATAGGAAGACTTTTCTTTTATTTAGTAATTATATCTTTTTTAATTTTTGGCTTTTACAGCTAGTCATTTTAGCTACAATACCATCTTTTGAGAAGAATTAAGAATTTTATTATCTTAGTTAAAATTCATTCAGAGATTTGTATTAGAGTAATATTTTTAATTAACGTAATTAATTTAATCAATGAATTTAATTCATTTGCTCATGATCTGTAAGCAATATGGTACTTTCAAATTGAATTGGTATATATAGGGTGTTTGCATTTATGTATAAAATCAGAGGAAAATGTGTTTTTTCTAGGAAGAAATGTTTAATTAATGTGTTTTAGAGAACATTATGTAAAGTGTAATCACCATGACACTCAATGAATGTAAACAAAATTATGGAAGACACAGAAACTTGAAGAGAGGAAGAAAAATAGAGCTCTGCCTAGGGATGAGTTACTAGCTGGCTGAGATCAGGATTAGTAGGTTGATCAACATATGTGACACTGTTTTAAGTTTCTGATCACAAAGAAGTAGATGACACCTTCTTCAGAGAACTAGAAGAAGCCTCACATTTGCAGGCCTGGGTCCTCATGGGGGACTGCAGACACCCCAATATCTGCAGGAGAAACAACACAGTAGGGCACAAGCATCCAGGAGGTTTCTGGAGTGCACTGTTGACAACTTCTTAACACAAGTGATTGAGGAGCCAACTAGGAGAGGTGCTCTTCTGGACCTCCTATTTACAAGCAAGGAATGACTGATCAGGTATATGAAGGTCAAGGGCAGCCTTGGTTACAGTGATTATGTAATGGTCATGTTCAGGATCCTGCAAGGAGATAACAAGGCTAAAAGCAGGACCACAACCCTGGTCTTCAGAAGAGCAGACTTCTTTGGCCTGTTTAGGATCTGCTTGGAACAATCATATGGTATATGGCCCTGGAGAGAAGAAGGGTTCAGGAGAGCTGGTTGATATTCAAACTCAAGAATGATCCATCTTGATGAGCTTGAAATCAAGCAAAGGCATCAGGAAGCCTGAATGGATAGATGAACAAGGAGCTCCTGACTAAGCTCGGACATAAAAAGGAAGTGTACAAGAAGTTGAAGCAGGGCACGTGACCTGGGATGAATTTAGAGACACTTTCTAAGCGTGCAGAGATGGCATTAGGAAAGCCAAAGCCCACCTGCAGCTGAATCTGGCAAGAGATGTAAAGGGCAACAAGAAGGGCATCTGCAGGTACATTGGCAGCAAAACGAAGCCTAAGGAAAACATGGGCCCACTCCTAAATGGGGCAGGGGACCTGGAGACAAAAGACATGGAAAAGACCAAGGTACTTAAAGCCTTCTTCACCTTGGTTTTACTGGTAAGATTTGCTTATTTTTACTGGTAAGATTTGCTCAAGGTTGGCCATGAGCCAGCAATGTGCCCTTGAGTTACAGGACACCTACAACATCCTGGGCTGCATTAGGAGTGTTGCCAGCACGTCAAGAGAGCTGATACTTACCCTCTATTCAGCCACATCTGGAGTACTGTGTCCAGTTCTGGGCTCCTAAGTACAAAAGAGATATGGAGCTACTGGATAGAGTCCAACAAAGAGCCACAAAGATGTGGACCTTATATGGTCCACATATAAGGAAATGCTGAGAGAGGTGGGGCTGCTCAGCCTAGAGAAGAGATGGCTCAGAAGGGGGTTTATTAATGTGTATAAATAACAGATGTAAGGAGTAAAGAAGACAAAGCCGTGCTTTTCTCAGGGGTGCCCAGTGACAGTGCAAGAGGCGATGGGCGGAAGTTCTCTCTGAACATCAGGAAATGCTTTTTTTTTACTGTGGGGGTGTCCAAACACTGGAACAGATTTCCCAGGAAGGTTGTGGGGTCTCACTCCTTGGAGATATTAAAAACCCGTCTGGGCATAGTCCTGAGCAACCTGCTGTAGCTAAGCCTGCTTGAGCAGAGTGTTTGGACTAGATGGTCTGTAGAAGTGTCTTCCAACCTCAACCATTCTGTGATTCTGTGATATACAGTGAAATCGCATCAAATTGCTAAACTGTAGGATGTTTTATGGATGTCCTTGGTTATTAGAAAGGTGAATACAATTAGTCTATAGCAAATAGTTGTATCAATAAAACATGAAAATAAAATAAAACATAAATGACTACATAAAATAAGAAACTGTTCTAGCAATCTAGTTGGTATTTCAACTTAAATAAGTGACAGAAAAAATGGTACTTCTGATTAAGCTTTGCTTCTTATCTTATCAGGCAACAATTTACCATTTTAATAGTAATTTGAAGTACAGTATCAAAATGTGGCATGATGTAATATAGCAAAGCACTGTGACAGTTTGCATTATATTCTCTTTCCAGCTTTTCCCTGATGATAGGTTAAGCCAAAAATTTGCATTTCATGAGCAACAGGTAACATCTGTACAGCACCTGCAAAACGCTGGTATGGATATATAGCACAATTTCCCAAATAGAGAGGCCTTTTCTGTAATAAATAAATTATCAAGTCATTTACACCTTGGAAAATAAAATTATTGTAAATAAGATTTATTGGGTATTTTAAGGACAGACACTTTGACACTTTGCATTTTTTATTTCCTACCAGATTTGAATTTTACACATAAATTTTAAACAATTGGGATCATAGATTGAAAATGTACCACCTTCTAATACCTTTTGACAAATCATGTCAAAAGGAAACAATTACCTTCCTTTTCTAACACAAACAACATTTACAAACAAAGAAATATGACATAATTCATTTCTTAAAAATTGGACTCTGTTAATTCACTGCACAAAGAAATGTCTGGTTAGTTATGCAATATACACAAGCTTGTTCAGGGTATGTTTTAGTACTACATTAGTGCTCCTATTACACTTCCTACTCTCTTTGGCAGCAGTCTTTCTCATTTGTTTTTTGTACTGCAGTAGCTTTTACATCTCTCATACACCCTTCTTTAAACTGTCAGCTATAGCTATGATGGACAGTTTAGTCTAGTGGATAGGCCATGGGAATGTGCCTAAAACTTCTAGACGGGGTTTTTGGCAGCTAAGTATGTGTTTACGGGTCTATGTGCAAAAGGGAGTGGAGGGATACCTTCCCAAGGAATTTTCCAGAAGTGGATCAAGCTGAGTTCATGGTAATTGCTAAACTTTTGTGGCTACATAGCTGTAGGGTACCCCATGGGTACCCCATGTGGCAACTTAAACTGTAATAAAAGTAGTATAACAGGACTTGCATAATCAGTGATAAGGTATCCCAAAATTCATCTAAGATAATTAGGTGTTGGACAATGATTGTCCAGCGCATGTTGTAGACTGTATATGCTCTTATAGAGAAAAACTTTGACAGACACAACCCCTATAAAAGGATGTGGTTTATATTTATTAAAAGTGGCAAACATGGATGGGGGGGAGGGAAGGTTGAGTATTTTAAATTTCCCATTGAAACTAGAGAGTGAACAACAACTTAGAAAATAAGTTTGCTCATAAAAATTCTCTAAACACTTGAGAGTATAAATTTAATGTTTATTGCTTTCAATTTCATTATAACTCTCGGTAAATTCCTTCAGGAAATCAAGACTACTAATCAAGGAGAACTAGAAAGGGCCTTATCCTGACTGCAGTCAAGGAGACACCACCCACTGGTCACAGAGAGAAAGCCTTGTCAAGATCTTGTAGTGTCTACGGAAGTTGCTATCACCATCCGCACACATTCTCTTGGCAAAATACTGTGTGAGTGTTTTGTAATTTGCTTTAGGTAAAATCAGACACATTGCATCAGGTCACAAGTTGAACTTGTTGAGCGGCTTCAGCAGATTGAGTATCACTCAAGCAGTTCCCACACCAGTTTTTACCACATCATCCATTCTCTTCACAGTATTGCCCTCAGCCATTTTACAAGGCTTATCAGAAAGCAAAGGGTCTTTGATCTTTGGAGTTATAATTTTTACCTCCCTTTGCTTCTTTCCTTCAGGTTGAACTTGAGGAAATGGCTTCTTTGGGACAGAAGCTTAATTCTCACATAACTTAATGCCGACATCCAGTGAGCAGCTGACAACACCACTTAATACCACCTAACAGCTTTACAAATTCTGGGCTGGATAGAAATGGAATTAGTACATGATAATAGTCCTATTTGGAATATGCTAATAATGACATATGATGTTGGAGCTATCCAGAACTACAAGGCAGATAGACAGCCTTTGAGGTTTCTTTTCAAAATGCCAACACAAATTGACAGCAGTGCTCCTGATTATATACTGCTTTCACAAGGATACCTGACCCAGGTATTCTTCATCCATATCGTGAACAAAATAGCAGTCGTCTGACTGACTGGGTAATACAGTACAAGAAAAAGGTTAGAGACATATTTCAGGGAGTATTAAAGAACTCCTAAGTTATTTGTCTCCAAAGCAATTGTATTATCCTTAATAGTAATCCTCCTTTCCCTATGGGGAACTATAATTTCTTTCCCTGACCATTTTCTTTCCATTGTGAAGTTAATGTTGTTTGTTTGGGGGAGCCAACTTGACACAGCAATCAAATACAGAATATAGATACTAAGCATTAATTATTATAGATTGTATTATAGTGTATGCATATGTCTTTTTTATAAAGCAACTGTCTGCATGGAATAGCTGTAATCTCAATTAGTAGATGGCTGTTAATACAGAAAGACTGAACAAGAAAGGAGTATTTAAACCAGGTATAGACATAAGAAGATATCAATGAATTCCATGGTGGATTTCAATTTTTGGTCATGTGTCATGAATAATTTTGGCAAAATAAATTGCATTAATTTACTTAACTTTTTACTGAATAAAACTTTCAGTCTGATACAGAGCTGATTTCAAAGCAGGTTCATATATTTAATATAAGTACAATGTAGCTCTTCTGTAAGGAGGAAAACTGAAGTTTGAAGTGCTGTCTTTTTCTAACAATAAATATGAGATGGCGGGGATTAGAGAACTGCATTGACCCTATATACATTCTCAAGAAACTCATGGAAGTATTTTATTTCTCTTAATAATTGATACAGCAGTATTGATGCTATTTCACATAGTGGTATTCTAAGATATTCCTACTCTACAATAGGTTCAGGAGGTAGTGATGTGAACAGAAGTATTATCATTGTCATCATTAGCGTTAGCTTCCAAATTACACATGCAGTTCTAAACACATAGAGAGATGATTCTTTTCAGAATGGAGAAAGAACAGAAATGTTAAGTAAAAATAAATTTATAATCATGTATTTTCCCATATCTGATAAAATGATTTTTTATATTTCTGTTCATATACTTTCAATGCAATTAACTGTTTACAAGCTTGAACATGATTACACAGAAGATACTAATAAATCCCACTACTATCTTAAAACATTCCACTAAACCTATAATTTCTACTGAAAACAACAGATTTTGTCAGAGCACTGATGTTCAAAGGGATCTCATTATTATTGTGCCATTTTAGCTATCAGAAAAGGTCAAAAGAAAATTCATAATTTTCTGTATACTATAAGATTTCCCTGTTACCTTATATTTAAGATGGAGGATTTTAAAAAATCTGTCATCTGAAGGTTGATTCACATCTTTTGCTTATTTGTCCTCTTCTATTAGTATTTTTTTCCCTAGATATAAATCACAAAGTAATGGATTCTAGAAGATATTATCCATGTATTTTAAATTTCCATACCAAAATATGGGCATTCCAGATCATCTTTAAGTGATATGTCTGGCTTTCTGTCTGTAACAGAAAACACAAAACAGAGGACTCAGCTGTTAATTAATCTGGTTTCCCTCAGAACCTGACCTGGTTTTAGGGGGAAAGAGAGAAAGTAGGAGAGAGAGAAAGAAGGAGAGAGAAAGGAAAACAGATGGTGGAAAAGAGAGGACTTCACTGCAGGTTGGTGTCCAGTTCTCATCTAAACCAGATGGCCATGAGGCAGCAGGCACCTTTTTCTATAAACCTCTGAAGAGCACTAACTCATCAGGGGCATGGCCAGCATATCCAGAATACACCAGCAAGACAGTTCTAACAAAATGCAGTGTTGGCTACCGTTCTCAGGGATTATTGGAAAGGATGAGACTGTGGTTTGTCTTTATACACTATGTTTGTGATAGAAAGTGGCAGACCCACAGTTTAGGCTCTCTTTGGCAAAAGGAACTTAAAACCCAACTCTTCATCCTCTTAGGTAGACGCTGTATTGAACAGCTATGTTGCCTCATAGCAACAGCGTTCTCCAGAACTAGTCATAATTTCCGGTGATTGGTTCACTGTCATGGGTCTTGTGACTTTAAACCTCTGCAGACAAGGAAGGAATCACCTTTGTTTTTCCCACTCACTGAATGACTTATCTAACTGCTTACTTTGACATTGAGCATGTACCTTCATATCTGATGGTATTTGCACACTTTCAGTCAATGTCAAAATTAAAACTTTGGTTTTGTAATTTTCTTAAAATGGGCTTTTCTACATCAAATATGTGCCGCTGCTCTCCCACTCCTCCTCCTCCTCCTCCTCCTCCTCCTCCTCCTTCCTTCCTTCCTTCCCTTCTCCCCCCCAAAAAAAAAACCCAAGCAAACAAAATAAACCTGAACCCTCCTCAGATTACCTTTTACAACTTGCTTAAATAAGTATTTAGTTGTTGATACAACCAACTGGTTGAGGATTGACACTTTAAGTCTACCCTGTTAACAGTTTGTTATCATAGGCATTGTAACCAATTAGTGTCAAGCCTTGTTTGCCCAAGATTAATTTTCCAATATCTGGAGTTCAGAATCAGTTTTTCCTGAAATTAATAAGAACACTTCGAGTACTTTAAACAAGTATATAGCTTTGAAGCTATATATCTGGCAAGTAAACAATGTGGGTTTTTTTTCCTTTTTTTCCTGATTGAAGTATTAAGCAACACCTGACTTAGTCTGTATGAGCTAAAAATTTTAAAAAATCAGTTCAAGGGTCAAGATGAAGCTGAGAAATCTTAAATATAATTGATCTTAAAGTGAATAATTAAATAAAACCCTATACAAATGTCACTTTTTATTTTAAATTTCAATTAAAAAGATATAGGAAAAAATCCTGGTTTAAAGTATAACATTTTTTGACAAATACCCCCTTATTTTCTAGAAGAGTTTTTCAAACAATTTTAGTAATTTGGAACTTTGAGGATAAAAATATTATCACTAGTTCACAAATGGAAAGAATCTGATAAAAGTCAATAATGGTCATGTCTATCCTCATTATTCTAACTACATTGAAATGGTTGATTTTATAATTAGTTTCAGATGAGCAGTTTGACTCATTATTAGACACTATTAATGGATACTCAGTTCTTAAAGGTACAAAAATCTCTATATTGCAAGAACTATGAATTTTTAAGAACATTTTTTGTTTGGTTGGTTGGTTGATTTTTAATTGAAAAAGCTGATTCATTGAAACCAACAAATTCAGTTTCATGGAAGAAAACATCGGTTTCAGTTAAACTGCTTTTAGGAATGCTTTTTGGCTGTTTCACCCCTTTGAAGAGAGTTTGGAACAGCCTAGATAAATAAAATTCAAATTATTTTTCCATCACATGCAAAACAAGCATTTGAATCTTTTTTTGTATTATACCAGATAAGAAAAGAAAACTAATGATTATTACAAGATAAGGATGTATTTGGCCATTTGTGACTATTTGGTTATTTGGGAACTGGAGTAGAGGATCTTATGAAATAGGTAGGTAAGTGGAATGTGTTTGTGTGTGTGTGCATATGTATTATATATATTTATACATATATATATAATGTATATGCATAGAAAATGAAAGTAAGGACTTGTTTTCAATACAAAGAAAATAAAATGCTAGATTTTTTTTTTTTTTTTTTTAAAGGCTGGATGATTTTATGGCCGTTAATAATATTTGTAGCTCCAGTATGCAAACCAAGATAAGAATAATCAAATCTCATGCTTCAGGGCATGAGCTAATCACCTGCTGGATTTGGCATAATTGGTTTAGTGCATTATACTAGGAAAGGAGGTTCACTTTCTCTGTATTATTATATAGCACATTATGTAGTTATAACAATGGAACATCTTTTCAGTTTGGACAATGGTTCGTAATTTTATATGCAAGGTTCAGTTCTGGCCTCAGCCAATCTTAGTCAACAGGGAGTGTGAAGAATTTGAATAGGTAACAGGAGAGAGAATTTTTTTCTTGCTTGATGTGAAAGACAAGATGGGGAAAGAGAAGAATTGTTGAGGGTCAAGCTGGATGCCTATGTGTGATTGCAGATGTGTCACACTGAGTACCACTCCAAGCCTTTCTCACTGATGCACCAGAACTACATAAAAAAAAAAAGGCCTGGTGTGTATTTGAGATCTTGAATTTATTTCATATTGCCATACCTCAGGCATTATTTCCCTTCCCTCCAGAAAAAAAAAAAAAAAAAAAAAAGTTGAGGGTCAAGCTGGATGCCTATGTGTGATTGCAGATGTGTCACACTGAGTACCACTCCAAGCCTTTCTCACTGATGCACCAGAACTACATAAAAAAAAAAAGGCCTGGTGTGTATTTGAGATCTTGAATTTATTTCATATTGCCATACCTCAGGCATTATTTCCCTTCCCTCCAGAAAAAAAAAAAAAAAAAAAAAAAAAAAAAAGAGAGAAACATAAGAGTCAGGTAAGCAGTGGATCAAGAGGAGTTTGATGAGATTTAGCCGTCATGAGGTTTTTACATGTCTTCAGATATCATTTTTATGCTTACAGTCCTGCGATCAAAACATTTTAAAAATTCAGTGAAGTATATTTCAAATGTAGCACGTTTGAAAGCATCTAACAGAAGCTACTGGTTAACCAAGTATATAGGTATACCTCTGAAATATTATAGTCATAATATACTTACTCTCTATACAGAGGCATTATCAAACACCTCAATAACAAATAAAATTATTAAAATCATTATAAAATTATCTGCCTACTGTTTAGGCATCATGTCATCACAGATTGTCCATATAAAATATCTACCTTAAGAAGTCAAGCACCTTTACTACGTTCCAGATATATTTAAAAAATATTTTCACATGTTGCGTGCTAAACTCAGTTTAATTTCCTCTACTTATTATGTCTTAAATTGATACTTAATTATCCAATTCTGTGTTAAAAACCTGAACTGAAAATAAATGAAAATACTGTAGTCTTCTGTAGTAAAGACAAGCAAGAAATTATTTCCACAACTTTGAAGAACGTTTAATTCCCACATCCCTCTTAGCTTTGTGTGGCATTAACGTTTCATGGGTTTAACATTCTAACGTAAACATCTTGAACCAGATAATTTGTATCAGCAAAAACACTTGTAAGCAGCAGTGTAACTAACTGACAAAAATGAAAAAAAAAAAAAAAAAGAAAATGTATCTCTTAAAATGTTGAATAATTCTATGCTTTTTGGGGGATGTGGGTTTTAAGTCTTTACTCAGTGCTGACACTGATCCAGTTCTCGTTTGGAAATGTCATTGTTATGATTAATTGATAGCCATAACCTAGAGCAGGGAAGCATATGATTTTAAATGGAAAAGTCTTAAGTAGAGACCAATTAGTACCATGGAAAATGATGAGCAATTTCAATACCAAATGTCATTCAGGGTCTTGTTATGTCGCTGCCCTTTTTTCTTTTTCTTCCCCCTTCCCTCCTCCCGCAATTCACGTCTTTTAGTGGTACGAAATAGCATTATTTTAAAGATTTCTATATCATTAGAAACACGCTAAAAACTTAATTCCTTTAAGTGAATGAAATAACACCAAAGATGAACATGAAGCAGCCCTTTAAGGAGCAAGCAAAGGCCTGCAGGGCTGATTGTGAATGCAATCACTGAAATGTGGGTGTGAACACACGCAATACTCAGAAATCTGTGACACCTGGGACCAGAGCCACCCTTACTGTCTACCAGTGCACACACCGAGGTGTCAGAGGGCAAAGAGCTTGTGCTCCATATGGATCCAGCCTGCAGTTTTTCAGCTTTTGTTCCCAGGGTTTTGGATGCAGCATGCCAGGCAATGGTGTGGATGGTAGGTCTCAAGGAAAAAGAAACAAACACCCCCCAAAGGAAAACCGTACCAGAGATTTTTTTGTTTCCTTTGGACTTTTGTGAGCTCTCCTGTGTTTTCCACAGTGTCCTACTGGGGACAGTGTGGTACCAGAATCCATCAGTGTGGTTCCACTTGCAGGATCAGGGCCCTACTTTATAAATGTAAATTGGTAATGGTTATTTACTTACAAATAGGCATTTAACTGACATTACAGCAAGCACTATGAAAGTGTTTGTTAAAAATCAATTAATTAAAATAGTTAGATTGTATGATGTATAAAATAAATACATTTTAAATGCTATTTAATGGCTGATTTAATAAACTACATATTTCTGCTTACTCTATTCAACATATATATTACCTTTCTAAATACAGGATTTACTAGGTTGGTAGAGGATAGATGAAGGATTATCAGCGTATTATCTTTTATGTATTGCCTGATTCTGGATCCTGTCCTTGTGAAACACACAATTCACAAGGGATTTTGGGACATGTAGAGAATGTAACATACTTTTTAAACCTGTCTTAATTATATATAACTGACTGATATATTTAAAAATATGCACATAAGAAAAGAAGGAAATAATTTATTATAAATATTTTTTGTCCCCTGTTATTCCTCTGTTTTTTCTAAATGTTTAAGGCTAAAATTTGTACCAGAAGTGTGAGAAAATATGCAGTGGGCCAAAGCAGCACACTTAAAATTGGAGGACAGGCAGACAGTAGAAACAAATTAATGCACCAGTAACTATACTTTGTTTGTACTAAAATCATATGTATATTGAGGCTCAAAATCTGGCTTTATTTGCATTTTTTTTACATTCGTGTTCCTCTTAATCTGTTACAAACTGTCTTGTGTTTGTATGTATTAGAACTTCAAGATATACCACCTGACAGCATAATTGGAGAATAATCCCCAAATTTTCCTTTGGATTGTTTCTCTTTAACATCTGTGGATTAGATGGGGAGGGGTTTTGAGGAAGGAAGGACAACTGCATGAAATTACACAAACCATAATATCAATTTTTTTTTTTTTTTTAATCTCAACTAAATACAGTTCATAAGATGAATACTGTTTGTATGGGACTCTCTGACTTGGTATTTTATATAAATCAATCAAGTGTTTACTAATTTAAGGTAGAAAACTTACATCACTGTGAAACTGTCAGTATTAATGCTCTCTGAGCATTCTTAGGTTAGTCTCACTGCTCTCCTCCACTTTCAAGGGGAGGTCTTCCAGTGTGTGATGTGACTGGTTGTCAGGTTATATGACCAGGAAAATGCTGAGTCTTCATTAATATTTCCTCCAACGATTATTTTGGGAAGAGTGTCATCTGATATCAGTGTCAATATTTTTAAATTATTTTCTTTTTATCTCACAAAAGCATTTATGACTGCCACTTGCCCCTGAAAACTTCCCTCTTCACGTGCCCAAACCCAGCATTTCTCAGGTCATCTGATCTTATAGACAGTCCTAATCAGATAAGCTTGTTAACTGTCATGGCATGCTGGGTTAGTTTGATTATAGAAGATAGATCATTCTCTGTACAACATTTGGTTTCCATGCTAAGTGTTTATATAGGTAGCATGGATTTGCCAGTGTTCCCTGGAAACAAAATATAAAACTACAAACCCTTAAGCCTTCTCTCCCACCAAATTCTTTGAATATTCAAAGAACACATTGATAAACCGGTGTACATAAGCTACTGTTATACTGTTTGTTATTTAAGGAGTCAGTTACTTTTCTTGTCCTGCTTATTTCTTCCCCCAAAACATACCTGTCTTTCACCTCCAGATACTATCTTCCACTTTCATTATGCTCTTTCTCTTCGAGTTCAGTTGGATTTGTGTGGTTTGGGTGTTTCTTGTTTTGTTTTGTTTTGTTTCGTTTTTTTGCTTTCCCCAAACTATAGTGGTGAAATTTGTTTATTTCGGTAAGGAAATAGGAGTGCATCAGAAAGTAAGCCCAAGATACTCATTTAAAGTTGAAAACATTTTTTTTTCCCATAGGTATCACCCTCATCAGGAAGTGAGAAATAATTCAGTGGACTAAGCAAAAAGACCTGGAGTT
>NW_009197216.1:0-16422 GCF_000690835.1 Fulmarus glacialis
CGTGCCTGTCAGCTGGGGCTGGCCCCAGCAAGGACATTCTGGCCAAGATGGATTTCATAAGCTTAAAAGCTTCTTTCAAGCCATATATGACCACAAAGGATACAGTGCATGTAGGGGGGAAGAAAGGGTTCACCACCCCCCAGCAAACACAGCAGATGCTGATGCAGTTCAGAGCAAGACTTGCCTCACAGTTCACGTTTCAGTGAAGGTGGGGTTTGCCCCAGGAAAAAACACGAACATTGAGCCAGTCAATTGTAAAGAACTCAAAGCTGTGTTTCTCTGGGTGCAGGTGGCCACGCTACAGCCCACAAATCCTCTGGGTTGGCTGTAAACTGGCCCAGAATACAACATACTGGTACACTTAAAGCACTTGAAAAAAAAAACAGGCTGCAACAAACATCACCTGCAAAGTTGTTGATACCTAATTTACATACAGGGTAATGATGTCTCATATGTGACTCAGCCCTGGTCATACTGCGAGTGTGTGGTAATGCCAGAAATAGACCCTCCAGATGCCTGGGCCCAAGCATGAACCACGAGAACAAAGGTGTTTCCTATGAGGGTGTAGTTTTCTATCGCCCTCTCCCAGGTCCGCATCGCTACACCAGAAGTTCATGCAGACCGAGGGCTTGTGTAAGAATATTAATGAGATGTATCCTCTGGTCCTCAGACCCAATGTTGGTGTGATGGCTATAGACTGCACGTATGCCCTGGGGGGGTTGTTCAGCTGCTTACCGCAAACTGAGCACACTCGCTCAACATATTTGTTCACTCCATTCCACTCGGAGATTTTGGAAGATACAGAGTGTGGTGGAAGGCAGCCCAATTTGTTTGTTGGAAGGGCTCCCTTATCGGTGGGTTGAAACAGCAAACACTCAGACTCTAATAAGTAGGCTCCAGGACTGGGGAATTGAAGCTCGATAGAAATCATCTGCCCCCCTCTTCAGGCCAGTCAAATCAAAACAGCACGTGAAAGGCACTGCTTTAGCATCCAACAGATAAAAGAAAGAATATGCTTTGACTTTCCTGGCCAAAATTTCCCCTCTCCCATGCTGTTGCACAATATGCTGTGCTGGGCTCAGAAAATATCTGCTCATATGCTATATGGGCACATCACTGTAAACTTTCTTATGATTCTCAACTTTCCTTTTTAAATTTTTTTTAAGAAGTCGCTAGCTGTTACAGCAGAGGAGAATGCCTCCTCTGCAAACAGAGGTATTGCCATAGCTCACATGCAGCCTACAGGCTCTATGTAGACATTCAATTTGCAAACAGCTGCAGAAGTTTGAAACATTTATGCCCTGCCCTTCTCTTCTCAAGCTGTTTATCAGGGTCCCTCGGGCATTGATTACTACCCCTGTAGCTCTCCCAGCTGTTTGTGTGAGTGCTCCCTAACCCACTTCAAGCAGAATCAGCTGAGATAGCTTGAACAGTTTAAAGAGAAGCTATGCGCTAACTCAGTTGATTGTGCCTGAAGTGGGTTTAGGGAGCACTCAAACAAGTTGCTTTGTTAGCAGAAGTGAGGGGAGGGGTAAAGCACAATAACATCTTAAGCTGTTCCAGCTGGATCCAGAAGAGGACATCTGTCCATAGTCTGAGTAACAAAGAGACAAGTCCCTGGAGAACCTGGAACAAAAATTGTGCCATGAAACTATGATAACACACATCAGCTGATGGTCTTACAGCAATGAGAAATGTGAAAACATTCATTCATCCTGGTGATATATTAGAGATCAACTATCTAATGATTATTTAAATGACAATAATGATAACTAATTCCTGAGGTAGGAAGAGGAAGGAGGAGACACCTGATCTATACAGCTTACTCAATGATAGATTCTTCCAATACCATCATCATGCGGCATTTGGAGGATATCATGGCCTTTCCCTCAGAACACAGCCATTGTTATTGTCATTTCATGCTTTAAGCAGACAGGGATCATTATGTCCTTCCGCCCTTTGCACCATATAGGCCACAACAGTTAGCTGAGTTGAAGCTACACTGAAAGGGAAATGGACACCCAAGTGTACGTAGTCTCAGTTTGACTATCTGTAGGGCCTGCCATGAGTTACACGACTGAAGCTATGCTGTTTTACGTGGGTTTGTCTACACCCCTTTTCACCACAGCATCCAAATGCCTTCCAGGAATGTGTTAAGTGATGTGGCCAATATCTGCCATTCTTTCATTTGAGTCTCAAAGGGAGAACTGTGTAGGCAGGAGAGGATTAGTTTTTTACTTTTTATTTTAGGGTTTTTATCTTAAAGTGTTGATGCTACTGTATGTTTACAATAAAGAAGGTAATCTAAAGAAGTAGAAGGTGTTGAAGTTATGATAACCCTTCACTCCTGTGAGAATTTATTCAACAGTAACAGAGCAGCCTCCAAGAAACCCTTAGATAACTTTGAAAAAGAGAGCCTGCACTTAGCTATGAGAAGCTGGTATCCAAGAAGAGGGTGCTTTTGATTTATCTATGCTAGCTTTGTGTTATTAAGATGAACTGCACGTTGTGATCATGCATCTTCAAAGCTGAGTGTCATACCCAGATATATCGTGTTGCTATTTCAGAGAAGGGGTAATGGAAACCCAGCTTTGGTTACATATGTAATCTGCCAGGAGGAGACAGGGGTTCCTGAACAAAATGCATGCACAAGGTTAGTGACAGCTCAGAGTCCAGGGACATCAACAAATTAATTAGCAAGTTAACCAATTGTGTTTGCATACCCTCAAAGAAATGAGACTACAAAAAAGGTTTTCTTTGTTTACATAACCTTTCCCCTGCTTGAGATCAGCTTCAGTCAGCTTTTCTTCATTGCTGAGCTGATCTGTAAAAGCACTAAGCTATCTTGGTGGTACTGATAAGACCTAAGATTTGTTGAAGGACTGTACTGCTGGCAGTTAGGTTCACATTGCCGGAACAATTTACCTGCAGGCCACATGTTCATGGTGACTTCTAGTTAAAGGGATAGTTGCAAGGGTATATGCTTTCATCACTCCTTATTTAGCGGACACCTTCATAGAGGCCCTGAGAACATTCTCCTGCATCTTTGCCTCCTCGCAAGAGAGCTCATTGGTATCTTGAATCAAGTAACATAAGGGTGAGGGAGCACCATCACACATTCCCTGAAGTTTCTGTTGTCTCCAGCTATCATCCTCCATCCAAAATAATTTCAGCTATGTATTTTTTTTAAAAATTACTTTCAAATCTAAAATTTCAATCTCTAGATAAAGGGCAGGTTAGCACTCTTCCTTTAAACTTTGATTTTTGGCAAGTAGTAGAGAACTGCTATCAGATCATATTCAGTGAATTACTTTTGAGTTAGATAAACTACACCATCTGATTTTGTTCACCTGGCCAGCCAAAAAATGCGCTTACATCTTGGTCACAAGTACATGATTGCAGTCTCAACTTGTTTCCTAACTAACAAAACCGATGACAATGTAAAAAAGACTCAATTCAGAAGCTCAAAAAGTAGCAGTGTGAAAGACAGGTCTTTAATCCCTTGGTCATCTCAAACATGAGGCTAGTTTAAGAGCAGCTGTTATGCAGTTGTCATCATAAAATCACTAGGAAAGGTCACCAAGTAATGGTGTTCACACACTAGCAATCACAGAGTATTGCTCAATCATTGGAAAGTAAATTGCGGGTGAAGTTTTCCCCTTGGCTGCAGACAAATCAAAGCCAAAAAAAAGCAGCAACACAGTGCAAGCTATTCATACAATGACATCTGTAGAGCACACATTAACCTATTGTATATTCCTTATAGCTACATAGACCTGTACATGGCTATTTCTAAGACCATTCTTCGGCAGGGTACGTCAGTCCACCTGCAATTTAAAGCACATGAATAGTCCCACTGAAAACAACAGCATTATCCATGTCCCTAAAGTTATATGTCATTTAAATAACTCTGCAAATTGGGGCCTAAACAAGCTTCAATTCCTGTCGAACAGTTGACCTGAATATATTGTGGCAGAAAACTATAGGCTGCCCATGCAAACGGACTAAAAAGTACTTGCTGTCTTTAAATTATATTGGGGTTTTACGTTACAAGACAAGTTAAAGAGGGTTTGGTTGAGCGGGGACAGAGTTGTACATCTTTTGCAGAACAGGTGACTTATTTCTGAGTGTCTTTCCTAGTTGTGTATCCCAGTGTTGTGGGATCCCTTACTTTCTTCCTAGATACACGGGTGAACGTTGCCATTTCTAGCACCTGTCTGTTCAAAAGAGATTTTTGTCTCCCAGGTAAAAATCTTTATGTGCTTCTCAAGTTTCTGCAACATTTCCTGTGTCTGCTTTTTCTGTACTAAGGTTGAACAGAATCAGAATCCAATACTCCTGTTGGTGTTGTATTACCAGCCGTGATATTACCAACTGCTTCCTACCTTCCTCTTTCTATAAATCACTCTAGATTTACTGTTGGTGTGTATTTTCTTAAATTTTGCACAGTGACTTCCTACCTCCCTTTCCTGAATGGCCACTGTTCATTTAGATCTACTGAGAAACATTTTGGATTCTATTTATACCACATTCATCACCATGGTAGCTGAATGCCTTAGAAAGGATCTTTGAGGTAGAGGCTATGCAAAGCTTATTTTAAACCACTCCGATTCTTTGCCTTTAAAATCGAATTCTAACAACTTCATCTTACCCCAACTGAGAAATTATTTCGCAAGTAACTGTCTGAAATTTGAAGCCAGTCCAGCATGACCCAGGACCCAGTTTTAGCTGACAATATCAAATGTAGTAACTCTAACACGTATGTAAATAATACACTTTGATTTAGATAGTTTTCTAAGAGAAATGATATAGAACATTCATAATTTATGAAAGCAGCAGTTCCTCAAACTCAAGCAAAGCCAGCAGACTTCCAGTAAGCTGTCATGCTCGCTTTCACCTCTGTTAACACACCTGTCTGCCTTGAAATCTAGTTATTATTAACTATACAGTAAAACTCTGCATACATATATGTATGTGTATGTATGTATATAATGACATAACTGCATTACATGGTTTTAAAATGGAACACAAAATTTTGTTCCATATACTCAGTTCTGTGTACTTTGTGATGCTGCACCATGGAATTTGCCAAACATTACATCTCTCGTTTTAAAAATAATACATCAGAAGCTATGTTTTTACATTAGGGGATTTTACCTCTGCACTTCAGAAGAAATCTGGAAAACAACAGAAGGTCTACCAAGTACCTAAGGATGACCTACTCCATCTTCCTAAACAATACCAGTGATATATACTTAGGAATTGTAAATTTAAGAAAAGAAAAAAGGAAGCCCATATTGAACATGGCAGTAGCATAAAGTCATCTGTATTTTTCAAGATTTTATGTTAATTGTAGTATTCACTTTCAAATTCCATCTTTGGGGTTTCAGTTCGGTATTCTTAGGAAAAAAGCTTGTATTATCTGACAATTTTTTTCTCCCTCCAACTTGAACTCACTGGGCAACTTCAACCAAGCTTGAGTAAAGGATAGAGGCCTGAAAGATGTAAACATGTCCAGTAGCTGTGTAAAGAAAATAGCTGAAAAGCTTACAGAGGAAGGCCAGTATTGCCCTCACAGAGAGATTGCAGCATCAGCACATCTATATTATTAGACAACAACAAATTAACATGGCAGAGGCAACTTCCCAGGTACCACTACGTAAAGGACTATTTGCTTAAATTGCCCAAAATGGCTACAGAAAGCCATCAGAATAGCGCAGAACGCAGCAACACAGTGATAAATTTGTCCTTGTTGGAGCACGTATGGCCATACAAATCTATCTGCTTGGAAACAGATGCATTACAGCCAGTTCCAAAAATGGCAATTCAGGCTGCTTAGACACACCAAAAAAGAGAGAGATTTAAGTTCCTTCAGGGGTACTCCAGGATGCAAACAATAACCCAGCTCCACATATATAAGAACCACCCCCACTATGAGAAGTGCGTCATTCGAAAGCAGCCGCGCACAGATGTATGTGCAGAACCTCCTATCCAATGGTTTCCATCCTTAAATAAAATTGCCTGCAGATTGAACTAACCCTCTATTACTCTAGCTTGAAAACTGCACATCTTGTCTCCTGTGCACTGAATGGAATATTTTCTCCTATTACTGAGTCATTAAAATACCATTCAAATAACTTTTATGCAATGTAGTTTTTATCAATATCAAACATGTTCAAGTTTTAAGGTTTGGTAAGTTTCCCGTAACATGCTGTTCATAAAGCATAGATCTGTTTGTCACAACGATGCCATATGAAACCTCATCTGAGGCCCAGAAGAGTTGATGGTAATATAGAACTGATTTCTTCATACGGACCATGAAGCAAACAAGAGATCACAATAATCTGATGAGAGACGATCTTGACATCCTCCAGCCCAGCCTACCTCTGCAGATCTGTCAGCTAAACTCGTTTGGACAAGCAAATCAGTTTGTTGTTTGTTTTCTTTTCAAATACATCAAATGAGTCAACACATCAACAAAGCAGCAACATATTTTTCCAGTTACTAAACGCACTTGTTAACCAGCCAAACCAAAGATATCAAGAAGCCTCTTTGTGGAGATGAAGTCTTTGGTTCCCCGAGTCACCACAAGCACTGTCACACACAACACAAACATCATTTTGATTTAATCAGGCTTCAAGAAAACATTTATCATAGCTGAATACAGCTGTCCAAAATCATGGAGATCCAAACTGCACGTGACAGGATCAACCCCAGAGGCACAAAAAGGGGTCTGACCAAGGCTTGCCGCAGGAGTAGGGCACTAGCTGGTCTGAAGCACCATTAAAAGCAACATGCCATTCCTCATCTCCTAAACCCCTGCTATTTATACCAAATATCTTTCCGAGTCTGTGTTTAACTTTCTCAAGCAGCAGAACTGTTTTTTAAAAAGGCTTTTGAGGAGAATCTTGTGAATTTTTCAGGTTGCAACAAGTCACACACCAGAAGGGCTCTGAGGCTGGTACTGGCACACAGTACTTGGAGGTGGAAATGCAGCCTTCCATGGAGGCCAGGGGCTAATTCTCTTCAGTAACACGAAAATCCTGGCATATTCTTTCTGCCAATAGGGAAATGGGCTGATTCCTTCTCCAAGGCCTTCCCACAAAAAGATTCACAAAAACGGAGATGGACCTTACTTCTAACTCAAGCAAATATACCTTTATTGGGCATTTGCATATTAAAACTGATCAAGAGTCCCCAAAATCTCTAGGTGGACTTAACTCACTGCAAGTATTCATGTTTTAGCAGTAAAAATGCTGAGTATGGGGTATTGTTTTGACTCCAAGTTCACAGGTCCAACATCCAACAGCTGTCACCTACTGCAGAGTGCTCGGACCTATGGTGGTAGTCCTGTTGACAACTGTCCATTGATTTACACTTTTTTTGCTTCTCTACCCCAAGCACCATAAAGGTTTATGCCAGCCTCAGCGTTTCTAAGTTATATAAGCTCACCACCAAAACTTAATATTTCTCTACATGAGATATCAAAGGAAACCCATCTTCCCAAACTAGTATTTTCATCTTCTGCTATACGGAAAAAGATAATTTTCTCAAATACTCTTTGCTGCTTCTTCCCCCTCAGCTCCTGTGTCTCCACTAATACCTCCCTGCATCCAGCTCCACTTGTTTTTGGGGGCTGAATTATATGTTAACTAATGGACAAACTACGACATTTCCATGAAGTACAGAATTTGGCTAATGAATTATAAAATGTTTTGATACTACTACTGTATAAAGGCAAAACCCGATGGTTCAAGTCTCCTGTATCATAGCTTCAGCATTTGTGAAAACAAAGACTTTCAAGTCTGTGGACACCTGGTTTCACACAGTACCTTCATGTACACCACAAAGCAACAGGTCTGCTCGGCAACTGGAAAAAAAAAACAATTGCAGCACCTGTAAACACATGCAAACTGTTCCTAATCTATATATCTCAGCTATGGGTAGCAGTGACGACGCAGCAGCATGAAGTGGGCTGTGGGTGATTAACCAAGTGGGTGGCTCTTCCACTGATCTCTTCACCCTGCTTCTTGCCCAAGCAAAGCAGATCACAGCTAAATCAAATGTATTTATCCACACTAGAAGCAGACCCCCAACTGAGGCAGACATGCATGGCCACTCCACTATTCTGTGAGTCCTTGCATACCAAATTTCCTCTTGCTTGTAATGCCACTCAGAGGAATGTTAAGGTTTGTAGCAACTCTTTAGAGCAGCTAAGGAAGAAGTACTTCTGTGGTACTTGTGTGGGTGCCGTGCCTTTCCTCAGATGGTTTGGTTTTGTTGTTTCTGGGGGTTTTTTTGCATAAAGTCAGCTATGATTACAGTAGCTAAGACTATCACATCATGAGGTTGAAAGTAAGAAAGATTATCAGGAGATGCAAGCAATGAGGTGAAGATTCAGTACTAATAATCTCAAAGCCTGACAACAAGAAAGTGGGTATCACACACAGACAAAATAAGCAGATGCAGTCAAGCAGATGCACCCTTTACAATAGAGCAAGTTTTTCATCTTACCTATTTATTGCAGACCCACTATTACTTTTCCACTTAGCCAGGCACTCTAGCTCCCTCAGGAAAGTATGGAATTGGCATGAAAAAAATAGGAAAGAAAAATGTTTCTTACTGTTTGAAAAATGTATCTGCTTCACAGCTTTACGGATTAAATATGGGATTCTAGTGTAATTCAGGAGCTCGGAGTTACAGAGAGTGAGGCAATAGTTTAAAGATTATCCAGCAGTCACAATCTGTCCAGCACACTGCAGGAACACAGCCACTGCATCATCACTTTGTAAACCCTTACTTTCTAATGACAAAGTCATGGCTCATCTCTGTGTGCCACACCCCTGTCCCCAGCCATTCCTGCGGGAATGAGAAAAAAGCGTAACATAAGGGGCTTGTTCTATATTGTACTTCTCTAACACAATTCAGTTTTCAAAAAAAAAAAAAAGCCAGCCTGATTTAATAGCCAGAAGGCCAGATCCTCCCCACCTAAATCAGCCAATTTGGGGGAACTCCCTCTCAGTGATTCTGACCACTTACTGCAGTACCAAATAGCTCCCAGAGGAACTAAATGTATACACATATGTATGTGAGTGTATATAAATATCAACTCTTGTCATCACTTTGCAATACAAACTTACCTGAGGTCTGAAAAAGAAGAAACATGCTGAGTCCCTGCCTCAAAATTGCTGTGAAGCTTTTGTGCTTCCTGCAAAACTCCCTGGGGAAAAAAAAAAAGTTTATCTTGGTATATCCAAGTGAGTCTTACATGGGAGTTCACTGCAGAACACAGGTGGAGAAGATGGTGGTAGCCTTTTGTATAATACCTCAGTGTCTGCAGCACACTCCTAAGATGTTGAAGACCCAGACTCCTCTTTTCCACAGCTCCCACTTCTCAGCAAGATCTTCCAGCCATCAGAATATAAAGTGCTCAGTCCCACTCCCGTGCATCTCCTACTGCAGCTGGCACACTGAGCTGCAAGGAAGACAACTTTCAATGGGCCAGTGAGAAAGTAAGCATGAATTTTACTCCTTACTGATAAACATCTCCAGAAGGCAGGAATCTGGTTCTCACTCAGGGACTGCTTGTATTTTTCCATTTAAGGGGCCTACCTTCCTAGATCTCGGTATTCTTGATCTATAAGGGAGAGAGACACCCTTCAGGCAGTCCCAAGTCAAGCACCTGGTCTCACACATCTTCATCCATCACTTCCCATCGGCTAGCCCAAGAGCTTCTTCCTCAGCCCACAGGCTTCATCATCCCATAGGTTCATTACACACAGAAAGAGAGGTATTGCCTCAGGCACGCTGACAGGCCATCTGAGCTCTCTGTCCTTGCTTACTATGTGGAGACCCGCAGGACTTGGGTCAGCTGCTTGGAATCACTGCCTGATGGCCACGACTTAGTTTTGAAGCATTATTTCACTTTAACCCAGTGCCTGAAGCTACTGGGTATATTCGAGTCCTCGGTTGTGTTTGCTAAAGCACTTGTGCGACCTCAGATCCCCAGAGTAACTTTCAAACTGACTCATTGAAAATGCTCTCTAGAGTCTCCAGTTACCTCCTCAGGCCAAGAGCTAAGCAGGATTGAAAAATAAGAGGGGAGGGTATATATGTATATATGCATATAAACATCATGATAATATTTACCACCACAATAAAAAAGCATATAAAGATATTTTACAAATTACATAAGCCATTAAGTTTCTGAGTACAAATGAAGTACTCCTTGATATAAACCAAGGAGACATTTCCCCTTCAGTAGATGATTCTCTAATGGTCCACTGGTTTCTGTTATCAGTGCTTTGAACTAAGTGGCAGTTCCTCTGTTTGGAGGTAGTGAGGTTCAAACCACGCAGAGCTTCACTAGTTAAAAACTGTTATTTTAAGCTGAACTATATGCCAAACAAACAAGAATACGAAAGATCTTGACCATCACTTGACAGTTTCTTCTAAATTCCCCTTGGATGCCCAGTTTGGAGTCCAGCACTTGTGAGCAGGTAATTTCTTCCCCGTCCTCTTCAAGCAAACTCCAACAGGGCTGTCTTGTTTCCTTGCAGGTGGCAGGAAGAAGCCATCACAAAAAGGAAGTCCTATCATAGCCCAAGGAGCATTATTTTTAGCAGCTCTGTCTGCTTAAGGAGTGCCTGCTCCTACATCATTCCTCCTTGTACCTCCTAGGTTGCTGCAAATAAATCAGAGCAGGGAGCTGAGCTGGCTAACCCCCCCACCCCTTCTTTTTCAGCCAGGATTTTTTCAGCCAGATTAGCTCTCCCTTTGCACTTCACCACATGCCCAAATGCTTGTGCCAGCATAGCAGAAGGAGGAGTAAGGGAGTGGGAAGGAGGGGCTGGAAGTAGGAGGAGGTGAGGGAGCGGAAGGGACTGCTTCAGCGGGTCTGAGGCCCGCAACCTAAAAAAATAACTACCTCGCTGGGATCAAGTACTCCTAGGGTGCCATTGTGAGGATGGATGTGCTCTCTCCCTGAAATGCTTTACTTGATGAATCTGTGTGTGCCAGTGAGTGTCTAATTCACTGTAACGGAGATCTACTGCTGAATGCACTCATTATTTTCTGGCAGGGACATTACCTGCTAACAGACAGAGGGGTTCAGGCAGATACTGCCTGAACGTGTGTTATCCTTTGGGCCTTTGTATGTCTCTAACTTTGTCTTGGGGCACTAAAAAGATTCTCACCTAAAGCAACACTGCAAGCGGGCGTACTGTTGCCTGCAGATTTCACACAGCCTACAGTGCAATCACAGAACCTGCAAGTGGCTCAGATATATTTAGAATCCCACATTGTCATTACTTTCATCCTGCAAAAGGGAGGGGGGGGGAAATAAAGAATAGAAGCAGATGATAAATGCACAGCTGGAGAACGTCAGCAGACATCTCAGCACTGGCTAGGCCTGGTTCACCTCTTGTTTAACTGAAAGGGAGTGGATAACCCTGAGAAAAAGAAAATCAACATTTCTTTCTCTTGCCATGGTTAACACCTGGCTGCCACTGTGAAGACAGTGTTATGATAATCCGCCAACCATCGTTTTCTGCACCAAGTCACTGCTGCCACTGAGGATCGAGCATGCCGGTGGGAAAGGGGACATGTCAAAGAACTGCCTGTGAAGAGGGGAGCACACGGCTGCTACCTGGCTTGAAATACCCTATAGGCAAAGCACAGCAAGACAACATGCCATAAGGATGGAAGAGACTGATCATAAAAGGTGATGAAACGAGACAAGAAAGCAGTGGAACAGGAGTTCATCTAGCCATACAAAGGTCAATGCATAGTCATATGTAAGCCGAGATGCTTGTAATTGATGATTTAGATCACAGTTGTTGGCTAATTACCTTGGATTGTGAGACGTGATATTTTTTCCAAGAGAGGATCCCCAGAGAAAAAGGACAACATTGAAGATACAGATAAAGTTAGAATTCTACCTCCAAAAGATACTGCCACAATCGCTCAAACTTATCAGGACTGTTTCCGCTTCCTTCTCCAGGCCCCTAATTTATGTCTGCGTTAAAACATTAGCATTAAAACATTGCAAGGAAGGCACGATGACCTTTTTTGCGTTCCCTTTCACTGCTCCTGAGACTCCTCATCTATCTAGCTTTGTTTAATTCCTCAAGGCACCTCATTTCTTGAGAAGGTGGAGAACTTGCTCATACAGCCCTCAGGCTATAATAATGGGTAAAATCACACAGATTATACCTTTTTTTTTACCTCCATGCTACATTTCAAGTTAATTTGGGGGGTTGGGGATTACACTAGTGATGGCTTTTGTCCATCGGGGCTTTGTTTGCCAATGGTAAGAGGGAATGGAGAAAAAGATTCTGGTTATTTTATTTGAAGCTATTTTTGAAGGAACTGTTAGGTTCACTTTAGAAAGGCAGACAAACGTGACAGTCAGCTGAAGACTCCAGATTATGGGCTGAGAAGAGCTTTTCTGGATCCCCATAACTCTGTCACTCTCTAAATAATCCATATTATTCTTAAACTCAGAAAAAAAAATGACCAATTTTAGTGGCTGTTGTGTTCAATTAGAAGCTGTGGTGTTAATCTCAGACTCCTAATCATATCAGCCCCAATTTCCCCTCTCTTCTTGCAAACCAGTCCTGTTCTTTCCTAGTGCTCTGTTCTCGGCACCCTTAATACCACTCAAACCAGTGGTTCCACTTAAATAATGCAGATATTGTGCAGACATTTCCATGTTTCACTCTCCTCCTACAACTGCATCTCTTCCTAAGAAGCAGATCTTCCAGTTAACATAGACACAAATCAGCTTGTGGGATGCCAGCAGCAACAGAAAGTTTTGCTGGAAACTGCAATGGTCTTTCAGAAATCCAGGGACCTTTGTTGACGACAATGTGTCAGAAACCCTGCTCTTGGTGCATAGGATCCTATTGCAGGTAACTTCTGAAATGCCACATGGACATGGAGAGGTTCCCAGAAATCCATGGTCATGGGCTGTGCAGCTCCCACAAGTCTGCTACTACTTCCCAACTTTCCATGTTGTCTTAGATCATCTTCTTTGTTATTGACCATCCGTTTAATAAATCCAATCTAGTGCTTGCGTGCAGGTCTTTGGGAAGCATTGTAACACATTTCTTGCTGCAGTTGCCACCTTGGGTGAAATCACTCTTGTTGAAACTCTGCTGCCGTCAGAGGATTTATACAGAAATTATTTTAGCCTACAGATCTATTGCAATTCCCTCACAAATTAAAGGGTAGAAACTGCCCTGTGTTGGGTCAGGCAAAAAAACATTTTGGATCACCTCCGAATGGCCTAACAACAGGGTGTTTTCTTCTGGACTTTTCATTTCATGCTTCAGAATTTCAGGCTTTGTTTTTGAGACCATAAATTTCACAGAGGAGAAATTAACCTTTGAGATTAACCAGTGCTTTGAGATCTCCCTGCAACTGGCTCTGTAGTCGCTTCTGGCCAACCTAAATACAGGCTGCCAGCATGAGACAGTCCTGCCCTCTCTCACCTCTGGCTTCACGTTGCCGTTGCCACATCAGGGAACTGAGCACCAAAACCAAAGGCAGACTCCTTCCTCTCACCTCCACCAGCTCCCAGCTGGGTCGCAGGGCTGAGCTGCTTCAGTACACAATCACCAGCACAGCCCAAAGGAGGCAGCAAGAACGTGCTGCCCAGAGAGGGATCACGTCTTGCAGGAGCAGCTTGAATTTATGTCGTTCTAAAGCAATCAGGCAATTGCAGCCTTAGCCTGCCCATTGAAAAATCTTAAATTGCTAGATTTGTTTTAGCGAAGTGCTTAATTTTCACAGTTAATCTTTCAGTACATTGCTATTCACTACTGCACTGCTTATCAAAGATTATGGCAGTGAAAGAGGTGACCATGTTTTCAAGTTCTACCTAATCTGAGAAAGTATGTCAGAAAACCCCATTTGCAGAGAAAGAATGTTATCATATACTTTTTTCTCCCGAAACTACCATAGCTAAATCTCAGTTCTAACCTTTTTTTAGACTTTTCTGTAAACTGTCCCTCAGCAAGTTTGTTATAAACATGCATCATCAGAAAATTCAGGCCTCGCTGCTTATGTGAGTGCACAGTTCATACAGTTGATGAAAAAATTTTGCGGTTTTTTAATATATATATTTATGATTAATTTTCTGCAGATATACTTGAATGTTCACTTACAAATTTGGTGCCTCAGTGAACATTCCCATCAGCAGCTTATTGTCAGAACATCTGCAGAAAATCAAGCATTGAAACAGGTATGAACACAAGCAAAGTTAATACATTTAATAATTAGAGAAATGCTATTTATCCCAAAGTGGCTTTCTGCACTAGTGTCAGGATGCACCGAATACAGGAAATCAAAATACAGGATGATGTTCCCAAGCCACAACAAGGCTATTTTGTCCTACCCTACCATAATATAGCCTCAGATGGCTATTTTCTTTTACAACAGTAGGAAGAGGTTTCCCATCCTAGGGGAGTTTCAGGATTTCAAAATCAAAAGAGCAAAGTCTTGTACTCTAATCCACCAGTGAGCCAACATGAACATTTTTTAAATGTTTCATTTCAACGATGGCCCTTTTTCATTCAAGTATCTTAGTATAATTAACTTTAAGATCTATCAGAAAAATTGTTCCACAAGACAGTTTTTACACTGAAATTGCTAACCAATGATGTCTCAACATGGAAGACGAGAAATCCATCCAACCCATTTTCATTCAATCAAAAGAGAGTCCACAAGAACTTTTTGTTTTCCACCAGTCTGTATTCTCTGATAGGAAAACTACTGATCAGTAAACTCTTGACTGACTCTATTCTATGTCACTACCATGACCATCTTCCATCATCATAAGAGAAGAACCATGAGTATGTCAGATAAACGTGGATGGAGCACGCTTTCTTTGCAACACTCCACATGTGCAACTTCATAAGAGTTACTGCAAGTTGCCTCACACAAGAGAATCTCTGAGGCTGATGTAACATACATCATGGATGATACAGCTTTCCGCAGTACCAGAAGAGAGAACAGCTTCTAACAAAGCTGATGGATCTACACCCATGGTCACAGATGTCCAGTTTGCACAGATGCAAGAAACTTCTAAGCAAGAAAAAACTAACAGATCTGGGGAGGTCACAAGCAAACTTCCTTGTGACTCTTCTAGCTGCTGTGTGGAAACAAAGATTACAGAATCAGAGAAACTGGAATAAGCTCCTGAAGGCCATCTGAACCAACCTCCCACTCAAAGCCAGACTGTCACCAACTCTAAATCAAATCAGCCATGGCTTTATTTTCTTGAAAACCTCCAAAGATCAAGATTCCACAATTTTCCAAATAATTTATTCCAGTTCTATACTATCCTCCTACTGAAGAAATTTTGCTAATGTCCAGTTTGAAGCTCCCAAGGTGCAAACTGTGGCCCTTGCCCTCAAATTTGCCCTCAGTTTCCAGTTCCCACAGTAAGTTCCCAGTTTGTATTGCTGCATGAGGTTATTCTGCTCCAGGTACCAAGCTTCACACACCTTACTGAATGTTTTAAGGTCCAGTCCATAAGTGTTTCAAGATCCCTCTAGACTGAAGCTGTATTGTTCAGTGTCCTAATCGTTTCCTCTAATTTAGCATCACGCATAAGTTTTCTGAAAGTGCGTTCTCACTGATTACAATGAAAATGCTGAACAATATCAGCCCCAGTATCAACCCCGCGGTACACAACTACTAACCAGCCACCAACGGGGCGTCAGGCCATTGATAATTGTTCTTCAAACCTCATGGTCCCAGGCAGTTTTCAACTGATCTAACAGTTTATTCATCTAACCTATACTTCCTCAGCTTCCAGATAAGAATGCTATGGTGTCAAAAACTTTACTGAAGACAAGATACATTGCATCCATCACTCTCCCTTAATCTTCTTAGCCAACCATTTCAAATAAAAAGCAACCAGGTTGGTCAAGCATGATTTGCCTTTGGTAATTAAATCCATCCTCACTCTTCCTTGTCATTACCTTCTTGTCATTTGCATGTTTGGAAATGGATTCCAAGAGGATGTGCCCCTGAAGAGCTTTAGTTGCAGTGGCAAGACCAACATCATACATCTAAATTTATTCACAGATATCCAGATATTGGGGTATGACTCTCTTGCAAGCACAGCAGTGTAGGTGTAGTCAGGTTAGCCCAGACCCTACAAACAGTCTGGCCACAACAGCACAGACTATAGCTGACCAAGCTTATGTTGGGGCTTATAGCCATGATGAAACAAGACTGCCATAGTAAATCTGTCATCAGTACCAAAGACGGCCAGTCACTGCAGTAAATATACCCCAGTTCTTTCCAATAGATTTATTTCACAGGCCATTCAGACTAAGTTGTAGGTATCTCCAGGGTGAGTGCACCGTCAAGCCCCAGTTTCAAGACAACAAGTCAAATGGAGGCATTCCT
>NW_009197216.1:16446-18371 GCF_000690835.1 Fulmarus glacialis
ACTGAGGTGAAAGTGTGGTCTAGCTTGAACAAAAGTTTATAGCCTTCTATAAAAACATACCTTTTTCTATTACTACCAGTAGCGGATCTGACAGCTGTTATCGCTCTACTTATATTTTATGCTTCCTAATTCTAACATATGATGGCACTTCACTTCCCAATATCCAATTGACATTCTTTTGATGTATCTTTTGGGCTAGTGCCTAAGGACATTTGCAAATAGTTTAGTGCTCAATTTAAGGCTGAATATATTCCCAGAATTCTTTTGGCAATCAATTATTTATTACTTACAAGTGTTAAGATCAAAAAGAAAAGAAATAGATGTATATTTCACGCTGACAGGAGGACCATGGGGATTACAGAAAACAGAAACTTTAATGCTAAATCTGTGTAAAAAGGGTAAAAAGGGGATTCCCTAGTCAGTTTAAAAAAAAAAAAAGAAAAAAAGGGAAATGGCCTGGATTATACAGTTATTCTTCTTGGGCTTTATCTCATGGTTAGAAATGCACGCTTGAACTGTACCATTAGTTCTCTGTACCACAAGGGCAAATTCTGGTTTGCTTTCACCAAGGAATACCAGTTAGCTTAGACTCGGTGCCAGCTACCTGGGTGCATCTTTTATCAGCGTACCCAGGGTGGCATACATAGCTAATTAATTAAAATACTGATTCATTCCTATTGACAGGCCTAGGATTTGTGTTTATTTTTCAGCAAGGACACACTGCCTGCATGGCTTCTGTGTCATGTTTGTAAAATCTGGGGCTTGTAGGAGCATCAACATTCAAGCAAAGGGGAACTTGCAAGAGTAGAATTTAGAAAGATCATTCATACTTCATTGAACAGCTCTGTAGAAGGTGGAGAACATTTTCATAAGCATGTTTTACTGGGGCAAAATTTGCATTATTCCTGTCAGTGGGGTACGAGCAGCGATGGAGGTTCACGAGGTCAAACCCAAGACCTCTCCCTCTGTGGGCTGCAGGTCAGAGCTCAAGTACTCAAAATGAAACTTCATCTGTAGTCACCGCTGGCTATGAAAGTGTCTTTACAAATCACGTGCTCTTCTCTGTAAGCCTTTATGTATTTATTTGTTGCTAACCTTAAACTGTGCCCCAAAGACAAGCAAGAAGATGCCCCTGGCCAGGTCACCAATAGAAAATCAGTCCTTATCTGTGTGATTAACGTCCGAGTAAGGAGTCTCTGGCAGCTTCATGATGAGGCAGTGCAGAATTATTCAGATAGGACGGAAGAAGCAGCAAGAAAAGAACAACCTTTGTTTGTACAAACAAACAAGGAGTAATTCCAACTCAGGAATACAAGCTGATAAAAGGCAACCTGCAGAAATAAAAAATCTAGATATAAATACAGGTGAATGGCTACACAGAGCAAGTTTATTCCTGATGTTACTCTGCAAGCTGAAATGTAAAGCAGAATATCCAGCAATCAGCTATGAAACTATCACAGATGCCAGAACTTAGTAATGACCTGGGCTGTTTTTTTAATGGCTAGCAGTCCATTTACCAATGGACTAAATTCTTTTCTCTTTTTTTTTTCCAGGTTACACAGCAAATATATCACTTTCTCTGAGGTCAGTGAAATTAAAACACCCTTGTAATTTAAGTTACTTATTTCTCAAGTAAACAGATAAGTTAGACTACCATAAAACTGAGATGCATCTGAAGAAAGTGGCAGCTTTCCAGGTAAACAGAATCAGCCATCTGCTCTAAAAAAATCTAATAAAACCCAGTGACAGATCACTTCACTCATTGAGAGAAACTTGGAACAGTGGGGCCATAATCAGCCACATGAAACTAGAGGAGTCACACAACAGAGAGGTTGCAAATAATCCAACGGGCAGTTCATAATTTGCTTTGCCACATGCAGATTCAACACCTACCTTAAGTCTTAATTTTTACTGTATTATTATTA
>NW_009197217.1:0-5325 GCF_000690835.1 Fulmarus glacialis
GTCTTCTTCCCAAGTGTCTGAGAAACCTTTGTGCCTTTACATTTATCTTTCCCCCTCTCACTGGTTTGAAAGTAGCCTTTTGTTCATTTTGTATTAAGGTGCTAACAAAATGCAGAATATTATTAAAATCTCTTTCCTTTTGCTTGCATGCCAAAGAAAGTCTGATATGTATTTATGGTGGATGTTTGACGAATTATCATTTTTAAGTAACAGGGATGGACAAGATCACATATCCTGGGGCAACAGCATCACAGGGCCTGATGGGAGCCCCAAAAAGATAAATACTCTGCATTAGCAGAAGGAAATAAAACTGAAGACCATGAATTTGGATTAATGAAAAGAGTAAGCAATGATGAAAGTTCTGTTGGGTAGAAACACCAGTGACTGTAACTCCCATTATTTGCAGCATTTAATTTTACATTTCAGTAAATAGATAGAGTGAGAGTTTTCAGTGCTGGGCATAGTTAGAGAACTGAATAATTGCAATACTATTACTTTCTCTATCCGGGTATCACTTTATAACTGGAAATTAACGATATGCAGCATTATCTTTCTACTTGAAAATATTGCCATCCACAAAGAGTGATGACCTTTAAAATGTATATATGAATAATATTAATGCATCTTGTTTTCTTTTTTTCTTTCAAATTGTCACAGACCTCTTTTATTATAGCCAAATGAAAATTCTTTACATACAGTTTTATTCTTTTACTTTTCATCAGTTTTAATAGTCTTCCAAGTATTTTTTTCTTGGGAATGAGTGGGAAGTTTCTTGCAGAACTACTTTTCTAATGATATGTGTTCCTAACTTTTATCTATCTAGACTTTCCTGAGTTTGTGCAGGTGAGTACTTCATTTTGTGCCATAAATAGTATTTCTCTTAAAAAGTAGCACAGATAGTACCAATGTTGTGCACCAATCCAATGCCAATGAATTTATTTGTTTTTCTGCAAGCTGTTGGAGAGAGCACGATCGCTCCCTGTGCAGCATTCGGTGCTATTCTTGTCTCCATATGGTTTTTCACATCACATTATGGGATCTCAGCACCTTCTCACCACTGCATGGCACAAGGCAGCTTGCACGCCCGGTGTGTACTGTCTGCTCCTTCAGCCGCTCTTCATAGGAGAAGCATTTATGGTGAAGTATCTGGTTTCTACAGGAAATTTTGGTTTTATGAGTTGGTTTGACTCTGATGTACACCTACTGCTCTGTCATCACAATAGGGAAGGTTAATCCAGAGAAATAAATTCAATCCAAAACAGAGAAGCTGCTCCGTTAGAAGAGAAAACTCAGTCAGAAAAAAACAATCAATAAAAAGAAAAAAAGAACACTTCTTTTCGAGGAGCAGCTGGTGCTCAGCTGTGAAGCAAAGCTGTGTAGAGCTTTAGCAATGGAGACATCGAGGCCGCCCATCCTTCAGCCCCTCCAGCAGAGGAAAGATAAACTGCCTGGTACGGCACAGCGAAGCATCCCGCGCCCGCCTGCCTGACAGTTGCAGCCCGTAAATATTCTTTGCTGCAGCTCCCTGTGACCTCTTGCGGGAGGAGGAGAGAGACCCTCGCCCAGCGCCGTGCCTGCACGGGGGAGCACAGCTCCTGCGCCGCTGCGCTGGCTCGCTGTCTTCTCCAGGGGAACCGAGCTGTCCTCCATCTCAAGGCTCTCAGCCGGACATTCCTCATTGTCCCATCCCAGGCATCTCTGGGGTTTGCTAGCATGGCTGTAGCTCCACAGGAAGGAGGAAGGGGAGCTGGTGAGGTTGTGTGGTTCATAGAATCATAGAATCACTGAGGTTGGAAAATACCTAAGATCATCGAGTCCAACTGTCAACCCAACACCACCATGCTCACTAAACCACGTCCCTAAGCACCTCATCTACACGGCTTCTAAATACCTCCAGGGATGGTGACTCCACCACTTCCCTGGGCAGCCTGTCCCCATGCTTCACCAAACGGTTTGTGCGCTTCAGAGAGTCCCTGCCACGCGTCCATCCCCAGCTGGGGACTGTTGCCGTCTCCTCTTCTCCCGCTGCTTCCCCTAAATTTCCACCTTCACACTCTGAGCATCCCCTCTCTCGTTATGATCTGTTTATCACTCCACACGGCAACGTGAAGATTTCATCTGGGTATAGATGATCAGAAGAGTGATAAGGAGAAAACAAATTCTTTCCAACAGGTGTAAAAAATACCGTATCCACAGCCATGGAGCCCCTTCTATGAGAGCAAACCGGGGCTCCCTGGTCTACAACCCCTCCTTTGCTCAGCCCCCACTGCCTGTGCCATGCCCAGAGACCCCCCAGCCCCGCAGGACACAGAGCTGGTCGCAAATTATCCCACATCAGCACATTTTCATAGCTTCAAGCCCTTTCCCTTGGCAAAAGTCCAGGAAGGCTTCTGTTGGGCTGGGGGAAGCAGTACCGAACCACTTTTTCCTCTATATCATGTAAGTTTTTCTCAGGTGGAAACGGGGCACTTTTCTCCAGAGCTGTGCTAAGAAGGGTGAAATTTATTGCTGAAATAGCAATAAATCTTGTGGAAAAATCATGGTTCCTGTGCGGCAGGTTGAATTTCCAGCAGCTTTTACATCCTAAAATCTTTGTTGCTCCTTCAAGTGGTATTTCACCTTTTCTGGAAGTGGACTTTCTTTCCATGCAGATATTTGCGAAATGAAAATTGTTAGTTTCTCCCAAGTCTCCCATCTCAGAGATGGGCTTTCTGCAAGGACCAACGATTTCAAATAAAAACAACAAATGCTCCACTTCAAAATATTCTGACAGCTCAGGGATAAAAAAAAAAAAAAAAAACAGAAAAAAAATCTTTCGAACAGTATAGTCAAAGCTATTTGAAAAAATTGCTAGACAACAATTTTTTATCTATTGAAAGTCATAAAAATCGTAGATTTTTTCATCTACTTTAAAATAACTCCGCAAATACATAATAATACGGGGCCAGGAGTGGACAAAGCTCTGTTGGCTTTCAGCAGCAGAAATGGACACTGGGTGCATCGCCTGCATCGCGTAGCTCCTGAAGCCATCTGTGCTGCAGTTAGTTGTCCATAGCATAGAGTATCATAGAGGAACCCAGCAGGCAAGAGGAGGAAATGTTTAGAGAAGCAGACATTACTGGCTGCTGTGGAGCGAGCAGTTGTGGGGCGCAGCAGAGCTGTGCTTTCCCCCTCCCCACGGTCACTGCAGCTGAAGCTCGGCGGCTCCTGAAGGGAGCTCTCCTGTAAGCAGCACGCCCGTGTTGGTTTTCTCCAGAAACGCACCCATTTCCCCAGGCTTTGCTGTCCACGGTTGTGCTCTGCAGGTCACGGGGCAAAGCGATGACGTCCCCTAAGGGAAGCTTCTCTGTCACATAGCCACAGCGTTGGAGATGGGACGTATGGCCATGGTGACAGGGTCACTGTGCCACTTCCAGCCTGTTCTATCAAACACAACAGTCAGTGGAAGATGATGACACTTTGGACCTTGCTAAGCTTAGCCCCGTGACAGATTATGCTTAAATAGTCTTCAGCTCTGTGTGTGTTGGCAACGCGTTTTGGGGTGTTACAATGCTGCAGCAGCACCCAGCCCAAGTAGAAGGTCGAGGGTTGTTATTCTGTCCCCAGCTACCATCACTGCAGGGTCACCCAGTGCTGCACAACCACTGTGGGACTGCAACAGTGGTTTTTTTTATTGAGGAGCCAGGAGCACGGGGATGTCCTTGAGGGCAGCCGAGCCAGCAGCAGGGTGTCCCCAGCATGGCTGTGATCCCCAACCACGGTGCAGCCCCGTGGCACCCGAGCTGGGACAGGGCGATGGCAGGGACAGGGACAGGCTCCATCACCGCCTGGCCAGGGGAGTTACCAGACCAGGTCCACAGCCCATCCAGGGGCTGCAGCACATCTCTCCATTTCCTAATGACCATAACTACCATGAACAAGATGCCAGTGAGCAGTCTTCAAAATAGAGACAGCTTTCACTAGACACAGACATAGCATGTTTGCATCTGTATGCTCTCCTTGGATGAAGAAGACTTGACTAAAAATCAAGATAGGGCTCAATCCAGCTGCGGTAGGAAACACGTGGCACAAACACAGAGTCACTGTTTGGAGCAGGAGCAAAAAAACCCCAAAACAAACAACAAAAGAGAAAACTCTGGGCACTGTAAGCATAAAACAATGCTGTTTACGGAGATGCCTACCTTTTTAAGCTTAGCATTTTATTTTTCCAAATACTTCCATTAGTAATTTGAAAAGTATTATTTCTGTTAAATTTCCCTCTAAGAAGCTCATGTCCTAAAATGTACAGGGAAATGAGAGAACTATACATACAGTGGTAGAAAAGTTCTATTTAAACTTCCAAGTTATCATCCAAGGAAGTTGTTTGCACAAGCACTGCCCCTGAGCCTGCTACAAACTTTTTCAAACTCAGCAGCTCCACAGCACATCCAAAATAAACACCGGAAAAGAAAAAAAGATGAAAATGTCAGAAATCTGCCTTCCAAAAGGCAAAAAACTGTTGCAAAGTTCTTTCTAGCCTGTATGAAAATATTTCACATCACTACTCTGACTCATCAGAAACGCTGGCAGAAAATTTTCCAATAGCATCCAATGTAACCTTTCAGAAAATGCCGTTTCATCAAAAAAGCATCTGCTGGGCATATGTCAATATAGGCAAAAGTATTTAGGGAAAAACATATGAAACTATTTTCATAGGAAAGGAGTGATGCAACATCTAATTTTTAAACAAATGTATAAATACTATGCAGAATCACAATAGCTAAAATCTAAAAATATCAAAAATAGGGTTTCTCAGTATGATTCTCTTAATCAATAAAATACAATTGTGTCTCATTTTTGTTTACATACATACGTAAAAATTCATAGATGTATGAATTTAATGGAAATTTTAAAAGTATACATTTTAGTTCTGATTCAGAAAGAAACAAATGTTCTAAATGTAGGGTATTTCTGTAGAACAAACACTGAATTTCCAAAAGCTTTATTCTACAGACCCAAGTTTAGATTTTTGACACCTATTTTCAATTGCTAAATGTTACTGTTAAGATTATCTTGCCGCACATTTTAATGAATTGCAAATTAACTCGTCTGTGAACACAGAATGATAGATTCTCCTGTCCGTGGACTGCAATGGGCCAGCAGCGTAATGAAAACACAGGCTAACATCACACATTTGCACTTGGCAATACATTCACTTTGAGCAAGAATAACAAGATCTTTTTATTTTTCCTTTGAAAAGGTTTCTGGGAGAAAATCCTCTAGTTAAAGAAAGAAAACCCATCTGACAGGCTCCAGTGGGCGCGGGGGCAGGATGCTCCTGGGCCA
>NW_009197218.1:0-11853 GCF_000690835.1 Fulmarus glacialis
GAGAAGGACTTGGGGGTACTGGTGGCTGAGAAGCTTAACATGACCCGGCAATGTGCACTTGCAGCCCAGAAAGCCAACCGTATCCTGGGCTGCGTCAGAAGCGTGGGCAGCAGGATTCTGCCCCTCTACTCCGCTCTTGTGAGACCCCACCTGGAGTACTGTGTCCAGCTCTGGGGCCTCCAATATAAGAAGGACATGGACCTGTTAGAGCGAGTCCAGAGGAGAGCCACGAAGATGATCAGAGGGCTGGAGCACCTCTCCTATGAAGACAGGCTGAGAGAGTTGGGGTTGTTCAGCCTGGAGAAGAGAAGGCTCTGGGGAGACCTTCTAGCAGCCTTCCAGAACCTGAAGGGGGCCTACAAGAAAGCTGGAGAGGGACTTTTTACAAGGGCATGTAGTGATAGGACAAGGGGTAATGGCTTTAAACTGAAAGAGGGTAGTTTTAGATTAGATGTAAGGAAGAAATTCTTCACTGTGAGGGTGGTGAGACACTGGAACAGGTTGCCTAGTGCAGGTGTGGACGCACCATCCCTGGAAGTGTTCAAGGCCAGGTTGGATGGGGCTTTGAGCAGCCTGGTCTAGTGGAAGGGGTCCCTTGGCAGGGGGGTTGGAACTAGATGATCTTTAAGGTCCCTTCCAACCCAAACCATTCTGTGATTCTACGATAAATACAAAATTACCTTTTATTCTCAGCAAAGATGAAGCATCTTCTCCGGGCTCTTTTGCCTACAGACATCCAGAGAACAGAAGGAAGAGCATGAAGAGTACGCCTCACGCGCTAGCACTGCCAGGACGTTGCTGTGCCTGCTCTGGGCATGGAATGAGTTAGAAAACAGCCTGGCTCTACTTTGGGGCCATTGCAAGTGAGCTTTCTGTGAAGGACAAAACCTGTGTGCTCAGACTGAGCTGGAGAACGCATCATAACCATAAGAAAGAGCAAACCCAACCAGGGAAGAAGCAGGCAAGTGGCATGTGAAGATGAGCAATGTGGGCTAAGAAGGGAAAGGCTGAATTGAGGTTTAGGATGGAGGAGAAGACTGTGAGGTGGATGTCGAAGAGACAACTGTCCTGTGCTTGATGAAGGGAAGACCAGAGTCTCCCTTGATTTCAGTGCCAAGGATCAAAGCCACACCAACACAGGTGAGAGACAGATGAATGCCGTGACCAGGGACTGGGGATTTGTTCTGAAAGGAGCTGTGAAAAGACATGGGGAGACACGGCAGGTGGCACTGGGGGTGGGAGCTGAAGGCATTAGCTAAAAGGGTTACTTCACCTTCGTGACATGTACTCTGTTCAAGAGACCCCATGGTAACAGAGGAAGGAGATGAAAGAGCATGTACACAGCATTGGCCAACCTGGAATCAGGCCAGGACACACAAAAACCGAGCGTGGGGCTGGAATGCCAAGCCCATCATGTAAGTAATAGCACTTGGACCAAGTGCATGTTTGAAAGGAGAAAATGAAATGGGCTACCTCCCAAGTCTGAGAGCACCAGAGACATCTCCATGGAAAGGTCACCAGAGCAAGTGTTTGCTGCTTGAGATTAGGCTCAGCAGAGTTGCCTCAAGCTTGTTACTTCAAAGAGAGAAGGCATGCGGGACAAATGGTGCTGGGTCACAATGAATCAGGAGCTGCAGTATTTTCCACAGGGTACTCAGCAGTGCTCCACAGTGAATCTTCCAAGATGAAAGGTACTTCCTCCTGGGTCTCAAAACCAATGCCCCAAGCATTTGCTACTTCTGAAAACATAGGAGCCCCTACCACATCCTGGAACATCATGGGCTCTTACTACAAATGACAGCCTGCATCTCTAGTGCTATGGAAACAACTGGGAATAGGCTCCTTCACACAAGACATATGGGAAAAGCTCTCAAGAGTTTTAGCAACCTTAGATACAAAGCAAACACAGCAGAAGACTGGAAACCCCCCACAGAGCAAGATGGCATCCCAGGTATAGTGGGATGGTCCCCACTGACCAGTGAGAGACAGAGGAGACCCTGCTGTCACCAGAGCAGCACTAGGGCAGTCCTAATGAAGGACTCAGAGCCTAATGGTGCCTCTTCCAGGAGTAGCAGCCTGTCCTCAGGAAGCTTACAGGACTGGTTCTCCTTCAAAGTCATAAGCAGAGCTACTTCTGTAGTAGCACCACCATGCCCGGTACGCACTGGCGGCACAGCCTGGGGTGTGAGCGAGCACTGAGGGAGGCCAGGCAGCCCTTTGCAATATAACTGGAACAACTGGAACAAATCTTGCAAGCAATGGTACTGCTTCCCAGGGTGATGAGGAATAGTGCAAGGAGCAGTTAAAATAATGAATACGCATCTTAAAATGTCATTTCTGTGTGAAGGGCAACAGACAACTTGATGGCATCCTCACGTTCAGCACTGGGAGAGGCTGCCCGTGCTCACAGCCTGAGCTCTCCGCTGCCCACCGTGCGGAAAACAGAACTGCCCTACAGCACGCGGCGTTAAAGAAACCACTTCATCCCAGGCTGCTTCTGTGTTATTTACTGTGTTTGAAGCTTTCTGGAGACACTTAAAATACGACTGTCTTGAGATTTCTATATTCTCAACCATTAAATAACTTACAAATGATCACTGCCTCTGGAAATCATCTTCTAGCTTAATGCAAAAATGGCAAATATTTCAACCGAAAACAGAGCCTGAATTTCACAGCAGAGTTTAAACAGCAAGGTTGGACGTCCCTCTGCCACGTGTGCGCTGGAAAGCTGAGGAGCTCAGCAGTAAGCAGTGTGCCATGCGTGTGCATCGTGGAGCGTATGGCAGGGACATTCCCGAGCAGGCTGTCCCCTCCTAAGGAAGATGCAGAGTGGTTTGTCAGGTTTCGTATTTTTAGCAGGTTTAGAAAAACCTGCCCAAGTTATTTTTGAAGCCTGTGGTATGTTTGCTCACAAAAGTGTCCCCGCAAACTGTCAATATTAAGTCAGCTTAAACCCAACCCATTCCCTGGGGACCAGGCAGAAAAGCATCCCTCAGCTTCTGCTGGACCAAGAAACACAAATACGGGGTAATTGCTTCAAAGACACCCCCTCCCCACTCTCACACCAATAGGTAACATCACCAATATTTGATCAGTTCTTGTTTCTGTAAGTCCTGCCAAGCGTTAACATTTTATCCCATTCCTCCCACACTTTGCATAACCCACCCAGAAACCCGGAGAGGACAAACATCTAAACATTGTCCTCGGGGCCCTTTGTTTGTTTGTAAGGCAATCTGACAATTTCTCGGCCTGTAAGCTTTTCAGAGCAGGAAAATCCTTTTGTGTTTGGAGGAAGTCGACTGTGGGCACAGATCTTCCTCAAGATCTCTGGGCAGAGCTGTAGAGTGCTTTGAAACGTTTTGAACTGGGTTGCATGTTAATGAAGCAGTCGCTGGTTCTCCAACCCTTCTGTCCCTGCCTCCGTCCTCTACTGGCCCTGAAAAGAAGGGCAGAAGGACTGAACAACCCCCCAAAAGACAGTTAATGGGGAAGGAAAGGGCCACCATGGGTGTTGGTGGGGGTCCAGCCTTGCTCGTCTGCCTGCCAGGGAGATGAAGGCTGTGGCCTTCTGAGATGGACCTGCCATAGGAGAGCTGTGCCTACCTTTAGACCCTGGGCTGGGAGCTTGTCCCTTCATCCCTGGAATAAAGGGCAAATCACAAATATACTGCCAGGCCTGGGAAAGAGAGGGCACTAGTAGGCAGGGGAATCGTCTGAGTTATGATTTGCTTTGTAAAACACAAGCAACCGTCTTTATCACACGAGCCAAGAAGTTGTGCAAGTCTTACAATAACCCAGCTCTAATTCCTCTTCCGTTCCTGGCTGCGAGGCCCCGGCTGTGTTGGGGTCGGGCGTTAGGCAGCAGAGGGACGTACGCTGGCCGGCGCAGCCTGCGTGTCCCTCCCCAGGCTGTGCGAGGAGGCAGCAGCTGCTGGCTGAACCCACGCACATGGCTTCCTCTCCTGGACTGGGGGGAACGTGCAGCTCAGTACTTAAGACATCTTCCTGAGCTGCTCACTTTCCACAGAAATCCTTGACAAGGTATGTCAGGCAAAAGTGAGGGATGAAGTGTAAAACCAGCTCCTAAATGGCCTAAAATCTCAAGTGCCAAGCACAGGCAGCTCCCAGTGAGAAAGTTTAACTTTTATGACAAGCCTTCACCAAAAATCCTGACAGTTAATTTTGGAGTAATACAAGGGGCAGCTTTTTTTCCCATTTCTGAAATGAAGGAACTGTCATTTGGGGAGACTCGGATCTACAGGGTTGAGAGGTGGCAGCTGGCGGCTGTCAGAGCCCAGCACAGAGTCTCTGCACACTGGTTTGGCTAGACTCCAAGATGCAGCAGCAGGTAAACGTCATCTTCTCCCCTCGCTTTCACGTGCATGAGTACTGTAGATGCTACTCCTGCCACGACTCCATTTCACTGGTAACTTCAAAATGCAAATTAGTCCAAGAGAATAATTTTCATGATGACCCAAACACAAATGCAATAATAGAATGATTTCCATTTCAGTATTTCCACAAGTTATAGTACAGCAATGTGATATTGCATACCTAACTCATTCTTCTGCAAAGATATTGCATATATACATTCCCTCAGTTTGCAGTCAACGTTGAAGGCACCCACCCCCCACCCCAAGAAGACAAGCAAGTCCAAATTCTTCCTGGTCTTAAGAGGTATCACAGAAGACACCCAACAGTACCTTCAACTGACCAGGTAGTCAGACTGTTCACAATACATTAACCTCCACCCAAAAGTAAAGGTCAAAATACCAAAGCTTACTCCAGTCCTGGTTTTTGATGGAGGAAAAATTTCTCTTTTTCAGTGACATTTACATCAACAGATGTCTTTTCTACACAGGGGAATTCAGGTAATTTGTTCTCAAGCTGCAGGTGTTTTTATAGCCTACATGTCCAAATATTAACTTAATCTTAACCTAACTTTATAACTGAAGTTGAACAAGACATTTGATGTACTATGCTATTTCCGTAACAGAATACCATGTGTGCATCTGTTTGAAAGGTTTATTTCTATCTTCATAAATACATAATTTTCTAAACTCTGTGCAAGGCACCAAAAAATCAAGTAAAATCTTTTCTTTTAGAGTATTTTAATCTCTTTTGACTCAATGAAGTAAATAAGAATCTGAAACCACCTATTTGCCAATTACAAGCCAGCAGTTAAGGCAGGTACCATTGATACAGTGCATGAATTTTCTATTGCAGTTATTTAAACAAGCAGCGTTTTACTATAGAAGTGCATATACAAACTGAATTCCAAACACCAGCAACCCAAGATAGGCACCTAGTTATGAAATTTCCTTGTATGTGTAGTAGAATGCCAAAAGTTCTGCCATAAAGTGCAAAGACTATGGACAATAACACTTTCTTTTGAGCATTTTGATACCAGTAACATAATACAACGGCTAAACATTTATAAATGTGGTTTCCATTACAAAAACATGTTCCACATAAAAGCTTCATAATACAATCCAGAAACAGAACTTGTGCATGTACATATTTAAAAAGTTGAAGCTGTACTGGCATACTTAGGTACCGGGTATATATTTGCTGACCTCTACAGACGCGCACTAAGCTTATAACCAATTTACATGTACAGTCAAAATCATTCCGCTTTGAGCACCGTGATATCCACTGAGTTTTTCCATTTCAGTGACGATGTGCGACATCCGCCCTGGTAATCTGCAACCGAGCATTGCCTGTAAGATGATCTGGTTCACAGCTCTCACCCAGCCCTCCCCAATAAACGGAACCTAAAATTAGTGTCTTCCCAACACAAGCACATGTCAGATGTGGACAAATACATTCATGGTCCCAAACTTAAAACAACTGGTAAGAATTTCACAGTGATCTGGTTAAGGAAGCACAAAGACAAATGATTACATTTAAGATGAAAATTGCCTTAAAACTCAAATGAAGCTAAACTGTTATATGATGAGAAGCTAAAGGAACAAAGTATTAACCAATTAGAAAAGTGGCTCTTTCCCAATTAATAACAAAAAACCTACAGCAATAAACTTAGGGTCCTACTGCTGCAGCAGCCTTTGAGGTAGGTGGCGATGGCTTAAACCGAGGTAGGTAAAGTCCAAACTTGTTTTCAATCCCTGCAAAAGTGGCAACTGCCAATTTATAACCACCAACATGGTCAGGGTTAGGAGCAGGGAGCGTGATCCTAGATTTAGGAACTGGCTCTGATCCAGCTGGTTTTCTGCAAAATAATAAAAATAATAAATTAATTTCCATAGAGTAAAACCAGTATTCACAAAAATCTCCTTCATAAAGTAAGCTGAATGAGACCTCTGAGCGTACCTCCGAGTAAGTGACTAAACTAAATGCTATGATGTAATGAGAAATACCCTGTTTTAAAACCTTCCAGAACAGTTAGGAGCCTTCCTGTTGATTGAGTATGGTCAAATCCAGATAAAATTTGTAGTGCATTAATCAAATCTGTGGTGTGGGGCAGCAGGGGTTCGTAAGTCTCTGCTACAGTACACAACCAATCCAGGAACCTAGCAGAGTTTAAGTAATTTTTGTGGTGGCTTTCAAACTACTGTCCCAAAGCTCTGTAAATGGTCTGCAGCTGCTCCTGGGATCACATTAAACAGCAATATGCACATCCATCTGTATCGTCAACAAAGACAGGAGGCAGAACTGAAGCTCCAACAAATAGGTTTTGGACTTGGTGACACCTATAGACTTTTTTGGATGTCAAATGCTCTGCCTAATCAGGGGCACAACTCCTCCAGAAAACTAATGAGGACTAATGCAGAGCATATCCTGACCTAGCAGGCGTCACATTTCCCCTGCAGTTATATCCCCAGCCCATTATTTAGCCTCTCACTGTCTCGGTTTACACTAACACAGATCCCCAGCTTGAAACAGTGATATAAAATGTGGCAATGTCCTGCTGTGAAACAGGTACCAGAGTATCATCCTAACCTCCACCTGTACATTACTTAAGTGTGGCTTAAATAATATTTACAAAGCCTTTGCAACGTTTTCTTCATACTAGCAAGACCCTGACTCTGACATGTTGAGGAGCACCAAGACCCACACAGAACCAAGTGCAGCTTCAGGGTCCCAGGTATATTCAGACACCATGTACTTACACTCCCCCGAAGTCCACATAAAACCATCTCTGCAGTAGCTCGTAAGTCACCAGAGTTACACCAAACTGAGGAGAAGATCGAAATACACGAGCTTGAAAGAAAAGAAAAGAGTTCCTAAGTGACAAAAACCACAATTAGAAATCACTTAGTAATCAAAGCTTTTTTACACACCTCCTGCTCCTTTCCACAGGGCCTTCGGACCTTCCTCTCGAAGGATCTTCACAAAGCAGTCTACAACGCCGCTGTAGGTGGTCTGTCCTGCCCGGGCTGCCACCTGTAGCCTTGTTTTGATCACATCCGCAGGGGTCACCAGAGATGCTGCAGGCATACCTACACAACACAAAAATCATCAGGTGGGTACCACTGACTTGTCACATATGCTACACACCTCGTTTACCCAGGGGTAACCGTGCCTTTTGTCCTTATATCAGGAGTATCCAGCCACATTTGATTTAAGCAGAAGCTGAGAAGGAGAACAAGCAACAAGAGGCAGCTGTTGTGGACGTGGCTTCACTCAAAGAGAGCTTCTCCTAGAGGGACAACCATATCACATGCTTCCTGCCGCGCTGGGAGGCACGGGCTGGATTTTTCAGCGCTAACCAGAAACTTGCATAATTAATAAGCACGAAGTTTTTGGAGGTGAGGTCGATCTTTCCCTTTCCTTTTCACGCCTCTCTGTGGTTCCTGGCATTCTGGTTGCACACTGTGCTAGAATAGCATGTACATGCACACACACACACATTCCCCCTTCACGCAGCAATGTCACCGAGAACCAGATAATGCTGTGCATGCTCAGCAAGGCATGAGAGCTAAGGTTTAAAAAAAGGGTCATTCTTCTCATTAGGAATGGCAGACTGCTCAGCTGCAAAGCCACAGCTGATATCCTCAGCAGAACACTTGGAGGAAGATTTAAATTTACCCTGGCAGATAATCAACTGAAAGCAAAAAATTCCAAATTACCAATGGGTGATATTTCTAAAATCATTCCTATCCAAACTGGGGCTGCCCATGTTTAGAATTGGGGAAAAAAAAAAAAAAGCCAAAAAAAAGCACCGAGACTGTACCCAGAAGACACTGTCTCTTATGGTTTTATTACTTTTCCATTCTGCATCTGTTCCAAACCGACTTGGTCAGATGTAGATGCATAAATCTCCTTTGCTTTTTTTTTTAGGCTTAATAATTCTGTAACAACTTTTGTCCAAACCAGCATGGTTTGGCTTCAAGCACCAGAGCACCCTTCCTGCAGACTGCTTTGAGAGATGTAAGCGTGTGCGTATCACCAAAATAAGAACTCCTCCTCCTCTCCTGGACCCCCCCAAAATAACGCACAAGCTGAACTTGCACAGTGGTCAGTCTGGCAGGCAAGTGCTAAAACCCAGAAAAAAGGTTTCTGAACTCCAGAAATGTTGAAATTCCTCTTTGCTTAGCCTTACCCACACCAGGATATTGGTTGAGTCTTCAATTTAAAGCCGGACTTTTGTCCTTCAAAAGCCAACCAGTGTTTTTAAGGAAAACCAAAGGACATACTTAGAAACAATTCTGCTTACTACGCGTTGACTTCCATCTCCTTATTCCTCATTCCTTATTACTGAGGATATTTTGCAGTTAAAGATGTTTTTAATCTTGGTTTAATCTTGGTACAGGACAAAAGACTTTACAGACAAATAAAAGTTTACAGGTCGCTGCCGTGAGGAGCTTACAATCGAAATGAGACAAACGACACAGCAGGAGCTGACAATAAAAAAGAGGAGTGAAGGGAGGAGAAGGAAGTTCATGGAGGCAATAAGCAGATGGAGCAAATTAAGGAGAGATCCTGTAGCTGATATTAGAATCATCTCAGAAAATGCCGTGGCACAACAGGTTGAGACATCTGGTGAACAGTGAAAACCAGAAGCAGATCAAGTTAGATGACATGCATGTTGCATATGTCCCTAACAACAACGAAAAGGAAGAAAATACACCCAGCACAAGCAACACCCACTGGCAAAGGACGCAGGTGCACATCTAAGCATGGCCAGCTTGAACATCCCAGTGCCACAGGGCTGTGGAAAGGTGGAGTTTCCCACACCCAGACAGAGCTCATGTACACGTCTGAAGTCTGATGACCAAGTGAGATCCCCGGCCACAGCGGAGACATCAGCCGGAGACCGAGCCAGTGTTTCAGAGGTGGTGGGGTTTTTGTTTTGTCTTCCCCTTGACTTTCTCGTGGCAAAACAGCAGACACATACACCCCCACCACGCTTTACTTGTACCCAATAAAAGAAATTCTGTGTTTTTGTAAACAGTACGATGAGTGTTGTATCTTTAACACTGTAATTTGCTCATGAGAGTTAACCTAGGATGGGATTCACAGGAAGCACTGGACAAAATTCACATTATAGCTAGTTTGGTAAGCTGTATCAGCAACAATAAAGACTGCTTCTGTGCCTGAACTTCAAAGGGACGGTTATCTCAGTCTGCAATCACCTGACAATGGCTAGAAAGAGAAAAATAGGAAAATCTAAGAAATGGCTTGGCTTAAAAATGCCAGCTTATGTTTCAAGTCTGTAAATATGATCTAAAGTTCAAAAATTGTTTTGTTCCATTAAGATGGGTGAGAAATAAGCTGGCTGTTGGGGGGCTTGGAGGCTGGCTTTGGTTTGGGGTGGAGGAGGGGAGAGGACAAGGGTTTTTTAAGCACCAGTCATTTGAACACAGCTGGTTTTCCTAGTGCCAGGTTGATTCCTCTGGACTACGAGCTACTGAATACAGAGCAAAACCAAAGCGCTGAAGCTGTATGCTTCAACAAGACAGACTAACTGATCTGCACCTTCAGGCTTTGGCTATATCCTAAGTGCAGATACTGGCCGTAAAAGGTCCCTGGCCCTTCAAAAGACACAGCCGCATGTATAATCCTGACCAAGAACAGTTTCCCCAGGGAGAAGAAAGCTTAAAATCAAACAAGAAAACATAGCTAAACCCCCAACCACCTATCTCTACTGGATTCATGCCACTCCATCATTTTTCTCACCCAGCAGGTCGCAGCAGCCTGTCAGGGGCCACGCTGGAGGAAGAACTTGGCTGCAGCTCAGAGAGCTCAAGCAGCCTCCAATGAACCCAAAGAAAATACCTGCTGATGGGAGCCCCGCTGCTTGCTACACACTCCCCCAAAGGTCTTGTTGCACAAATTTTCAAGCCCATTTGTTTCCTGAAGGGAAAACCTTGGACACAGCAGGAGCAGGACTCTCAAGCTGCCCTCTCCAGGAGGCGGTTACTAAATGGTGGTCCCCTTTGGGTGTAGAAGCTGGGTGCCATGCCAGGGACCAGCTATGCAGCAGACACAAAGGCAAGCTGAGGCTACAAAGCGTGTCTCTGTCTTTTTCCTTAGGCTCTGGCGCACTCAAGTTAAATGCATCTGTGACAAGTTAAGCATGATTTGGCTCTCCTATCCACTATGTAGCAGACTAAAACAAGCAAGTGCTCAAAATCACACTCAGCATCTCTGTCATATCTGGATACGCCAGGAATCAGCAATCTATGGCACAACAGAAATGTCTTCAAGCTTTTCTGTTTTGTTTAATATAAAAAAAAATAATGGTAATAACCTTACAAAACCAAGTACCTGCATGGGATACTGTGAGTAGCAAGTAATTGTCATCATTTTGTTGGAGAGCTGTACTGCCAGCATGGCTTTTGGACTCCACATATCAAAATTCAAGATTCCTTTGATGATAAAGAATTTCACAAATACCGTGATTTTATTTATAAACCATTTCAACAAAACTTTACCAGTTAGCCAGCCACAAACAAAAACAGCACAGTAACTTCACAAAGAAAGATGATATATGATGACAAAACGTCAGCACTTAAATCTTTCCCTTTGTTTTCCCTCCTGAACATTGTGATTATATCAGGAACTTACAGCACCTTTATTTTTAACATCAACTCACTCTACAGCATGGTAGCTTTCTGTTATTTGGGCACAAGGTTGCAAAATGCGTATAGTTCTGAGCTTTTCAAAGTTCTCACTGCCATAACTATTGCGCTGCAGGTGCAATATAGTGGCATGCAAAAAGAAATCTGGGCACTTACCAGCTATTGATCCAGCCAAGAGCAGATTTCCAGGGCTAACCCTCCCATCTTCATTTGCAAATGAAGCTTTCAAATGAGCATAACAGGGGAAGTAAATGGCAGAGAAGGGGATGTCACGCAAAAAACATGCCTTAGCACCCTGTGTTGAAAAAGAGAACAAGTTTTGAGAATGAGCAAATTTAACATGATGAACTATGAACACCAGAGAACAGAGCAACATCGCATTTTTTTGTTTTGTTGCAAAGGGCAAGAAAAAGCAGTTCCTTCTCTCAAAATGTAGAGAGATCCATGTATTTCACCCTGCCGAGGAGTTTCTATGTATTGTTTCTTGGTTCAATAATTTCTGTCATTGTATTTATCTTGTCTACTTGTTCTCCCTCACTCCCTAGTACTGTAGTTATTTGCTGGTAATAGAGAAAATGCCATGTGTTGGAGTAAACTCTGATAACACCTTTGCAGAATTTTAAATGGTTGACATTGTAGCCATGCACTTGTGGTGGGACTTTAGGATGTGTCTGAAGAAGATTGAGCCACAGGACAGGTCTGTCCCCTCTCATTCCCACTTACAATAAATACTTCAGGGAAAATAGTGCCCAGTCCATGCATCTATGCAGACGTTGCAATTGATAATGCAACATAATCGAGGGAAAGA
>NW_009197218.1:11884-29254 GCF_000690835.1 Fulmarus glacialis
TAACACTAACTCTTCTGCAGAACAGTAACAGGATGATTTACTTGTGATGTCTGAAGTACAGGTGATCTGGGATACAGTTTTCTCAAGTAAGTTTCAGCTCTTACTGTTAAATTTGCCTTGCTATCAATTTTCTAAGTGGTACAAACAGCCAACGAAGTTACCAGCAATATAGCTGGCTTCAAACCTAAGAGGGTGGCAAACAGGCAAGGAAAGGTTTGAGGTAGCAGCAAGCAATCAACTGTTTTTCAAGCAGGGGGAAAAGCAAAAAGCCACTAGGGGAGGCAACCAAAATAAAATACCGAATATTATCCATATTCCAACAGCAAGAGGGACTTGCAGTCTGCCTTTCCTCAATATGGAGATCCAGAGGACACCAGAGCCTGAACGCACCAGGACTGAGACCGGCAGGAAGGCACGAACAGGAGGTGGCTTTGGAAAACGGGTAAAATCTTCCAAGCTTGAGAAAGAAATGGTTTGAGGATAAGCCTAAGCCTCTTCTCTTTGAAGCAAGGGTGGAGTTGTGGTGAAACTGCTTGAGGTTCATCCACGAGCCCTCCCGGGGTGCCTTTGTTACTGTACTTCTCTTGTGTGCGGGTCTACCAGGGCATGGCTCAGTGCCAGACATTTCACAGGGGACATGCTAATATCCACAGAATTTAATTAAATCTAATGATATGCCTGGACATAGCTGTAAGCTTAGCTTGTACTATAATAGCATTTAAAATACAGTGCTTATCCAAGTTGGATGCTGGTTATCAAGCAAAGACGCAAGAGCTGCAAGGTGTCAGAAAAACTGAAGTCGCCTTTCAGTGAGGCAAGGCAGGGGCAGGCAAGCAGGATGTGTGACGGGAAAACCAGGTCCTGCGAGCCAGCTCACAGGAGATGCTAGTAGTGCAGTGTGCAGTCAGAGAACGCCTCTGAGAAAATAAAGGTTTATCTGAAACCAGCCATTAGGTCTCCTAGTCAGACTTCGTGTGTCACAGACTCAGTTACCGAGCATGGTAAGCACAAGACGCTCTGCTCCAACCCCAGCTGCTTTCCACCACACTTTTCCGCTTATCTCTTGACATTTTCAGACTGAGAACTGACTGCTTCCCCTGACAGTCCGTTCGGAGGTTAATGACTCCTGCTGTTAAGACCCTTTGCCTTGTTGCTCAGCTGGATTTGTCTGATTTATGCTGTCAGTCGCTGGTTCTCGTTATGCCTTTCTAGATACACTAAGGAAAATGCCATAAAGGAACTTGAAGCGCTGCTGTTGCAGCCGCTCTGCTGTTCGCCAGCGCTGAATGGGGTTATCAGCCACAAAACAAAGTGATGCTGGGCTGGATTCTCCTCTCAAAATTATCTGCAAAGCCCATACACTTTACCTTGAGGGACAGAGAAGGTGAATCTTTTGTATTCACCAGAGACACAAGAATTCTGGCTTCTCCGTGCGCAACAGAAGCCCATTTTACAGTTTACCTTTAATCTTCACATAAAAAGAAGAGAGCAGAGTTTTACCAAGTTCTGTATGAAAAAACAACTTTTTAATGATCAAATGTCTGCACTGTATTTACCTCACAGAAAAATTATGAAACTCACTAACGAAACACTCACAGACCAACATGGTTTCTTCAAAGACTTATTTTTAGAGCATGCTTTTCCTCAGAGCAAATCTCCTCACTGCCTTTGCCCTCAGGGCGCATTACTTTTATTTTCTTTGCAATGCTGTCATTAAACACTGCGCACATTTTTTCCTCCGCATTTTTTTCATACTCTGAAATATCTCGACATAGTTAAAATAACTTATAGAAATCAATAAACTCCAAATGTGGGCAACTCTTAACTCAATCCGAGCTGCTAATATTCCTCCTCCTTCATTAAAAGGCTCTTTTTCATGGGGCAGAAACGGCATATTGTTAATATCACTAATAATATACATTCAGGTACGCAGAGAGGGAGGGATGTCCATCAACTTAGTTGGCTCAGTGTAAACAAAACCTGGATCAAAACTTGGATCCACTTTAATAATAACCCAGCTTGGCTCCGGTCCAGCATCGCAACAGTCTAAAGTTTCCCCCCATCGTTCCGTTTAAAGTCTGGGAAAGCATGTTTAAAAGCAGGCCTCATTTAACTTCAAGTTAATCATCCGCAACCAGCCTAGGCCAATTAGGAAGGCTTAGGGAGATTGGCCACAGTATCTTGAAAAGCAAAAGAAACATTTATTTTACTTCTCGCACCTTTTTGATGTGGACAACGTGCTGAAAGCCAAAAGGAGTTTTAATCAACCCCCAGAAAGCTGTAAGGATCATCCACCCGAGTTTATTCTGGCAGCCAAGGTGCAGACCTGCCAGGCATGAAATTGCTGGGAGATCCTACACACCATGACATGCGCCTCCCTCACACAACAGCCAGTTGGCTCCCATCTTCAATCTCTTTAATAACCTTAAAGCTCTTAATCTCGGATAGTATCTCACTGAATAAACCAACAGAGGAAAAAAAACCCTGATTGTCAAAGATTCAGATAAATAAGCCCAAGTCAGTGCTGGGGCAGGTTCTTTAGCATGCTAATTCCTGCTTATACCAGCTCTACCTGCAAATAAGGCTCTAAACAAACTATTTCTACTACAAGGGGAGGGTAATTATACTGACAAAGGCACCTCTGTGTCGGGTTGGGCAGAAGGAGCCGGCAGGTCTGGGAGACGCAGGCTTAACCTAGTCTCCTGCAGTGAATGCACATTGTCTAGTGCAGGGGGAAAAATGCCAGACTGGGGGGACCTAGCAGCATTCAAGACAACAGTGGTGCACCTTGTCTGAGAGGGTTATTTAATGCTTCTGGCACCTGTACTTACAGCCACCCCCTCTTTTTCTCCTTTACAGGTTTAGAATTTATTTGGCATGTATAATTGTTATTTTGATCCTATAGCTACAAACAATAGGCAGCATGTCATTTCTTGATCATTTTGCATTCTTCTTGGGTTTTACTACAGACTTAACCCTTTGGAATCAGAGCCCTAACAGCACCTAACAGGTTTTGTAACAGTCAGTCAAATATTACTGGCATTTGCTTTCAAGGGCTGTAATTCTTTCTACTGTAAAATGACATTGCCTTAAAAGCTGCTATAGGTTTTTATTCACATACTTTCATACCAACCAAAATATGAAACTGATTTAGCACATCAAGTTAGAGGAATAAAACGCTGATTTCAAATGCTGTGCCAGCAACTCAGATTCAGTTTGCAGACAAAAATTATAGCACTTCTTACTTAGAAGGGCTTTTTTTTCATTGTTTTCAAAGAAAATTTCTGAAGAGCAGGTTCTCACATATGAGAACACAGTCACAAATAAGCATGGTGGATGCAAATTAATGTAACTCAAAACTTCTACTACTGTTTTGTATGTTTATCGTCCTGCTGTAAACCCACAACTTCAAGAGGTGAAATACCTCAGCTATTATCAAAGCGACCCGGAGGGAGCTTGGTATACATTCTGTCACCCGAGATTACACTCTCCATGTCAACACACCAGAAGCCCGTTTATGAAGTTGTCAAAAAAAAAACCAGAAGAGACTTTTGGAAGCTTTTCTGACTAGTTTTGGAAATGGAAACTGTGCTGGCGATACCGGCCAAAGCACAAATCTGAGCTAAATACCTTTGAGTAATTGTAATCATAAACATTACCACAACCAACGTATCCCTTCCTCGAAGAATCACTTACTACCGTTTTATTTACTTTATTTACCGTCTTCTTGGGATCACAGAATGACTTTGTTGTGCAAAATTATGGAGTGGCACTGTCTGTTATGCTGTAAAGCACTATTCAGAATGATTATTTATAAAGAGAGTAATATTTTTATTAAACATTTTATGACAGATGTTATATGGATATAAGTTTCTATGATGTACAAATTAAGCAGGTGTACTTACAATGTGTATTTACATGAGCACTTTAAAGATGTCTTTCGAAAGCAATAGAATATAAATTCAACTGACTTTAACGGGACTTCATGCATATTACGGTATAAGACAGGCAGAAGATAGAAAATACATTAGCTAATCTTGTACAATTAGTTCAATATTCAACTATGACCAGAAATTAAATAAAATCTATTAAAAAATATTGAAAATCAGATGTGTATCTTTTCCCATTTCTGCCAACACAAATGACATTTGGCGTTAGGTTAAACAATATTTTCCCTTACTGGGATATATTGTCTCTATATTTTTAAGAATAGCTGTCATCTACAGAACATCTGTAGCTAAAGAAGAATTTACTAGTTGCAAGCTTCCATGCCCTGGTGCTTTCACAGCAACAATTACTGGCAGAAAGAAGACAAATAGAGGAAACAAATCCCTTCTGCAAAAGTGCTGTTATGTGCCTCCCCAAAGGAGCAGCTGGGTTTTGAGAAGTACAATGTTTTAAAATACTTATTTACACAAGTAGTTCAGAATTTTAAACAAAGGCAGAAAAAAATATTTGTTTTCTAGCTTTAAAGAACTACAGGGGTTCAACTCAGCAGTTAGCCTAACGAGCTGTATGTGTCAAATCTTTTTACTGCTGGAATTAACAAGCATTTTATTTCTAAGCTGCGTATCATTACAGAATTGCTAGTATCTGAACACCAAGTGAAGGCACAGTGAGTCTGGGAAGAAGCTTTGATTTTAAATTGTTTTACTTATTATGATGGACAATTAGTTGAAGTGAAAAAACCCCTCTGTTTTTCCAGACCTACTGGTCTTTAGTTCTTTGGTGGCGAAGGAAGAGAAGGAGAGGAGACCTAAATTATCTGACCTGGACCTCTATGGACCATGATAGCAATCTTTGCCCAAATAAAAACTTTTAGAGTTACAAAGGTATACCAAGATAATACTGATCTTCAAGGACAGTCTTCTCAAAGCACTAGGATGGTCCATTCCACTGTTCAGAAGGTTGAGCAACCATGTCAGAAGGCCAGCATGGATGAACAGGGAACACATGATTGAGCTCAAATGTAGAAAGTAAAAAGGAAGCAGAGGTGGGTATGGGCTACCCACGAGAAATACAGAATCACTGCTTGGGCATGCAGCAATTGAGTTAGAAAAGCCAAGGGTCAGCTGGAGTTGGATCTAGTAAGGGATGTGAAGGGGAAGTAAAAAGGGCTTCTGTAAGCACATCAGCAGCAAAAGGACAACTAAATAGTGAGGCTGTTGCTCAATGGGGGCAGGAAACCGAGTGACAAAGTACATGGAAAAGGCAGAGAAATTACTTTTGCCTTGCTTTTTACTAGCAAAATCTGCCCTCAGGCCTCTCAGCTCCACGAGCTTACCAGAAAAGTCTGCAGGAGCACAGCATTACCTACAGACAGAGCACTTAAGCCATCTGCACATACACAATCTGTGAGACCAGAAGAGATACCTCCAATGGTGCCGAGATAGCTAGCTGATGTCATTGTGAGGCTGTTATTACCTTCAAAAGGTCAAGTCAGTCAAGGGAGTTCTGATGACTGGAAAAAGACAAACATCACACCCATCTTCAAGAAGAGCAAGGAAGAAGATCTGGGAAACTACAAGCTGTTTGGGCACACCTCTGTACCGGGGAGGTTTATGGAGCAAATGCTCCTGGAAGCCATTTCCAAGCATATGAAGGGCAAGACAGAGATTGGGAACAACCAATATGGATTTACCAAACCACGGCTTACCAACCTGTTTGCCTGACCTGTGCATGAGGGGACAGCAATGGATGTTGTACACCTTGACTACGAGCAAGGCTTTTGAGATGGTCTGCCACAGTATCTTCATAGCTAAACCGATGGAACAGCACTCTCAGCAGATTAGTGGATGATACTGAATCAGGGGAGCAGCTAGTGCGCTATAGGGCAAGGCTGCTATTCAGAGAGACTTTCACAGGATGGAGAAATAGGCTGACAAGAACATCATGAAGTTCAAATCAGCAAATGCAAAGTCCTGCCTCTGGATTGGAATAGCCCTATGCAGCAGTACAGGCTGAGGCTGAGTGGCCAGAAAGCAGCTTTGGAGAAAAAGTCTGGAGGGTACTGGTGGCCAAGTTGAGTATGGGTCAGCAATGCCTCTTTGCAGTGAAGCAAAGTCAGCTACACCCTGGGCTGTAGGAGCAAGGGTGCAAGGGAAGTGATTATTCCCCTCCATTCGGCACTGGTGAGACCACATCTGGAGTCCTGCGTCCAGTTCTGGTCTCTCCAGTACAGGAAAGACATTGCCACGCTGGAGTGAGTCCAGTGCAGGGTCATCAAGCCAGTTGGGTAGCCCATGGTGTATGAGGAGAGGCTGAGGGAACTCAGTGTGCTCAACTCTGAGAACAGCAGGCTAGGGGGAGACCCTATTGCTTTCTTCAATCACTTAAAGGGAGAGTGCAGGGAAGACAACTCTTCTTGGAGGTGCACAGTGGAAGGATTAGAAGCAACGGACAGAAGCTGGAACATGGCCAATTCCAATTAGGCATTAGAAAAAGGGTGAGGGTTTTTTTGGTTTTGTTTGTTTGTTTTAAACCATGAAGGTGGTCAAATATTGGGTCGGATTGCCCAGATGACCTCCAGACTGGCTTTCAACACAAATTACTCTGATTCTAACATCAAGTTTGCAAGTAGAGCAGAGCAGAGATCTTGGCAGAGTACTACTGTGAATTATTTTGTGTCACTAGCACAGCAGAGCACCACGTTAACATGCCAATGAATGACCCAAAAGAATATTAATGTCACTAATATAGAGGGGCATCAAAACTACACAACCCAGCTTCTCAGTGATCCTCAAATGGCTATTCATTTGGACTAGAATGCTGGGATAATTATAATCATAATCAATACATGATTCACTCAGCTGGATACAAAAAGGGTTTACATAGCACTTCCTTTGTTAATTTGCTGACAAGAGAAATAAGATTTATTTGTCTGTGCCTTGTTTTTCTCTGTTACAGCAAGACAGGAACACTGAAATTACCTATATCAGGGGTGTGTGGGCATGTTATTTTAAAATCCACAGAAAGTGCTTCATAGGTAGAAATAAATACAAAATATAAGAATTCAAACAACAAACAGTAGATCTTGTTAAGACATGAAGGAATTTGCCTCATGAAGCTAAGACCAACACAGGTAATTCTTCGAATCTTCGGGCTGCAGTTATAATTAATGAAAGTACATTCTTCCTCGCTGACTACTATATAGGACTCTTACAGATTTTCACCCGAATTTCAGCATAAAAGATTCATAGGAACTAAGCAAAGCACGCCGGATTGATCTATGGTGGTAAGAACAGCTTTCAAGAGGATTTATTTCTGAACTGGGAAAAGAGAATTTTCACTGCAGTCCTTGCGATGCAGTAAACAAAACAGCACCAAAGCGAAGCAAGAGAAACAGAAAAGCCAGTGTGCAGCAGACTGGATGACCAGTCCTGATTTAAGAGCTTTGTAACTTATCAACACAGAAGTAACTCACATTGAAGAGCAATGGAAACACTTCAGTTCTACTATGAGCTTGCAGACTGACTGGTAATGTTCTCATTCATCACAAAAAAACAACTGCTTAAAAATATCCGTGCTCCTATTTTGAAAAATTATCATTATGGTAATACTGGTTTCAAGTTACATCATGTCTTCTGGGCTCCATCTTCCTGTTAAATATGTGATATTCCTCCATTTATTCTATCTCTATAACAAGCCTATTTTCTCCACTGCTGGCAGTACAGACAAATCATTGGGTTTGCTCTCCGTGGATTTCACCAGCCAACTGTTAGGTCGAGGGAATCCCTTTTCTTCCCATCTCAAAGCCAGACCTTTAAGGAAATTCTGTAAGCAACAGAGGATCCTGAACCTCTGCACAGCTTCTCGTACTATCCTGCCCTACTTGGCCTCATCTAGACAGCGTCCATCTTTACCTTTTCCAGGGACACAGCACTACAGGCACTTGATATCCATTAATCCAGACATCAGAAGTGAATTATTTGGGTGGTCAGTGGTGGAAACTGCTGTAGAAAACTGCAGTCAACCCTTAAAGCAATTTTACAAGAATTTCTAACAAGTCAAGTGGAAAAGGAGGAACATTATGGTCTTGAACCAAAACTGATGGAGTAGTTAATTTTTGTTGGTTTTGCTTTCTTTTGGCCACAAAAGAAAAGAAAAGGGGAAAAAAAAAAACCACAGAAGAAAAATTCAGACCATACCAAACAGAAAAAAATGAAAACAAAAAATTTTGTTATCAACTATGAAATGAAATACTAATTTAAATTTTGGATTGTTAAACAATTTTTTTAAAGGAAACTTAGGGGAAAAAAAAGACATCCATTTATTTCAAATGAAAATTCCTGAAATGAAAAGTCTAGAATTTTGCTTTCAACACTTGCAAAAGAAAATTAATCAGTTGGTCCTAAATCATGGCTAAGATAGACCAATGTTTAAACAGCTGGAATACTTACATGAAGGCCCATTAAGCCTATAAACAAACTCCAAGATTCACAAATAAAACTGTTTTCTAAAACAAGTATCTATTCTTGTTCTTCTGCAGCAGTATGAATGGAGTCTTACTTAGATCTATGAAAGTAAGTACATGCAGGGCTTGAGATACAAGCCTTGTGTCTTGAGACACAAAAGATAAAGCTAAAACAAAGACATAAGATGCAAATAAGAGAGTGAACAGCATGAAAAGTACTGAGAGAGACACAAAATCCTCATTCCTGTTTTATAGTTTTAAAGCAAATTTGACTCATTAAGAGTACAAGCATTCCAAATGTACCAAGGTATTTCAATTCTCATTAGTAGAACATTTATTACTATTTGATGTTCACTTGGTCGTTATACTCACTAAATTAACTTACTAGAAGCATCACCAGAGAAGGCAGCACTTACCAAATCTAGTCTCATCTGAAATTCATTTTAGACCAACGATGTCTCTGGGTAGCATTTACTGGGGCTGGTAACTTTGAGGCAATGAGTTATTAATCCCTGCTTGGCCTCACCAGCACTGCCAGCTTCAGCACAAGCATTCAGGAGGGGACTGCTTCTGCCTCTAACATTGCTGTTCCACAAGCACCTCAAGGCAGTATAAAACTCCTCTGATACAGGCTGGTGGGTTCCCATGCCATGAAGCTATTCCTCCCTTCGCCTTGGTACAACCATCCTGAGGAGCTGGTCTGGGTTCAAAATAAACTAAGCTGTAAGGAGGAGGAGGCTTTAGTTTTAATAAGTTTCCTGTTCCAGATCATTATGTGGCTGTACCAACACTCTTGCTGGCATATGGGAGAGGGGGCAAATATGACTGCCATTTTTTTTTGGCTACAGTGCCGAAGTGTTTGGTGGACAACAGCACAAACCTGCCCAATGACAGAGCTAGCCGTGACTAAGGGTACACTTGGACACAAGCCTTCTGATGTGGCCTGTGCTCTGTTGGATGGATGACTGTGATTCCCAGGTTAAATTCTCTAGTTTTGTCCAATCAGTCAAGTTTTTGTAGGCAATGAATCCAAATTGGACATACAAAAGGGCATGAACACAAGGAGCAGAGTGGAGGGGTGGAGAGAGACAGAAACAGAGACAACAGAAGAGTAAAAACAAACCAAAACCCTTCTGTGGCTTTTTCTGTGGAGGTAAATGGACTTAATGAATGAACCAACGAAACTGTGTAGCTTGTGATTAAATAACTGCCTGTTTCAATGCAACACAGTGCTGTAACCAGCTCCTGTTCAGGTGTATTCCTGACAAATATTCACCAAGTATCTACTCTAGAAAACAAAAATAATTCGTAATATGACCCAAGACATTAATGACATTTAAAAACGGAAAAATGTAGCAAATTCTGCTCAGCCACCAAAACCAGGTATTCAGGAAGAAAAAAAATCTAAAAAATGCTAACTTTAGTAAACTAGTTCATCACTCTTTCTCGTTTTATGTTTTATTTTCACTAGGCCAAGTAAAAGTCAGTAGCTGCCCTTCATTCCCGCACAGCCTCAGGGATGCAGACTATTTACCATATCCATGTTTTCAGTTGTAAATGTTGACCTGATCAACACCATAATGCCATTTACTAGGATTTTACACAATAGCATCAGCTTCAGTAAAACACCCAAAAATTAGCAAGTCAATTTAAAGGGAAAAACAACTCCCTATTAAATACTATTCACACCTGCAACTTCTCTCCAGGCCAAAACATACATACATCTACTCGCAGGCGGGCTTCCTCTTTGTAATGTTAACAGAACAATTTAAAAGGATTGGATGCTTAAAAATGGAGATGGAATTTAAATATTGTGGAGGAGGGGGACGGGACTCATTTGGTGGTTTCTGAAGCATCTTCAATTTACAGTTGCACTGCTGTAAATAAGAAACAGAGAAATACTGCCTGCTGCACTGGAAATACTGGGACAAATGGGTAGTGTGAAAGCTTTCTCCTGAGAAGTAGCCTGCAGAATCTGAAGAAACACCACGGTGCCCTGCAGGATATGGCACTCATTACAGTTTTTGTTTCAATACTGTGTATAATGGCTATCTCAAAGTACTCCAAGACCTTTCATACTCCACCATATCTAGTCTCCTTCATCTAAGAGCAGAAGGCAGTATGTTAACCCTTTAAATTATTTGCAGCATACATGCTATTAGATTCAACAGAAGATGTTTCTAATCCTGCTGCAGTCTAACACTAAACCTAACTTTATTTCTACATATTTACATATCTATGTGAGGACAGCAATGTAGAAAGCAGAATTGTAGAGTTTGTAATACACACTCATAAAAGCAGCTTCTTCTGATATTATTTGTGGTAATGTTCTTCTAAACTAGCAAGAGGAAGCTTGCTTTAGTAGTTTATTTTTATGCTGGGCTACCACTATCTGTATTTCTTCACTATTATTGTGCTGCAATTAATTCCCATCACAGATTAACAATGACATCTGGGAAAGCTGCTGAATCAAACACAGAAGAGCAAAAGCACAGCTCCAAAACTATAAGCTCTATATCATGAAGCAGATGAAAATAAGTTAATTTTTACACCAGGCAGAACATCAGGAATCACAAACTAATCCTCAATGAACAATACTTACACCTACTGAAGTGAGAAAAGAAATCCTAGTAAGATCCACAAGAACCACATGCTCAAAACCCTGAGACAGTTTCTTCCCTTAGTTAGAAATGAAAAATTAAGATATAATATCACATAATAAAGAAGATTTTTTTTTAAAGTTCAATTATATCCACCTATGAAAGTTTCTGAGAACAATGAAATGATGTTTTGATTTGAAATATTCATAACTGGCTTTTAATGCATGTACATATAAAAAAAAGCATACCTTGTAGAGACCAAAGAAGCCTAAGTCCCGTAATACAGTGAGGGCACTAACTCGTGGACCAGTAGTAATTTCTCCAGCCACCTGTAATCGAATCTTGACAATTTCCAGTGGATTGGTAAAGATCACTTGAGAACCTCCAGCCTGAAATTGAAAGTGGAAGGCAGTACATTAACCCGTTACATTATTTGTAACATTATATGTTGTTGTTACATTATATGTACATCCTGTTACATTCAAGACGACATTTTTAATCTTGCTGCAGTCGGTTAAGCTATCAGCAGACAAGAGTTTTACTACTACTTAATAAACTGCAGCTCACAAGGTAAGAAACATACCCCCCCACGAGATGAGTAGTCAGGGAAAACAAAGAGGAATCAGGTCAGCCACTGCAGGACACCGCAGTACATCAGACAGACACTAGCTCAATTCCTGCACACCAATTTATGCAATACTGACAAGCCAAGAACACTGTAAAGCAAGCAATGAAGTGAAAGGAAGAATTAGTAACTAAGTAAAGAAACTGAGATGTGCATGCCAGTACTTAGAAAGTGAAAACATACTATTGAAGAGTAAAAGCCTGGCAGAAGCTTTTTCAATTTTGGCATGAGTTCATAAAACAAAGAACACATGGATTCCAAAGACCAGAACTGCAGATATCTTTTGCGTTTTTAAAACCCCACTGAACTACCAGTTTCAGTGCTATTAAATGCTATTTGATTCAAGAGTCTGAGCTCCACATCATTATTTGTGCACCAGGTAATAAAGAAGGTAATACAGACTGAAGGATTCCATTAATCAAGAACTGCTAAATGTTTTTAACATGTCAGTCTCCATTTGTTGGGAAGACATCACTCAACTGATTTTGAAAGTTAGTTCTAAAACACAACAGTGGCAAGCATTTTAGACACCCTGATAGTTCTAGTAAAGTTCATCTCATTCACAACATGTACTGCAAGGCATAACCTTTCTGCTACACTGACAGATCCCGAGTTAAAAAATTGAAACAAGAAAATAAAGGTAACATGAAGGTTACCTAAGTGTATTCAAAAAATACTCATTCAAACTCCATCTGGTCCAAATTCAACAGAGTGTCATTCTAATTTCTGTTAATTTCTTAATTATGTGGCCCAACAGCTATGCCCTTCTCTAGGTTCTGAAATCACACAAACTATGCAAAGGGCAACCCTCACCCTCCCCCCAAAAAAACAAGAACTATTTTTTTCTAGAAGGTAATGACTAAAATGAAATAAGCTGCATTTAAAAGCACTTGCATCTAGCCATGTCTAGTATGTAAACACTGTGTGCACATCTTTTTTAAATTATCCAAATGTTAAAAGAATTAATCATAGCTCAGATTAACTATCATTGAAAATAAAAAAATATGCACAGTAATATGGTTTAAATAATGTGCTGAAGAAATGGCAAATCGCACGAACAACTATTCTTGTCTACCACTTAGACTGAGCATACATAGTGTGGTTACAAATTAAAGTCTTTACATAACCCCCAAAATATCCCAAATGTTTCCTATTTTGACCAGAAAAAGCATGCTCTTGTGTAACTCAACTGGTTTTGACTTTCAAATTGGCGTAATTTAATTTAACTACTTTTACCAAACCAGAATCCCGGTACATATAAAACTGCTATTCTTGTTGCCATCAGAAATTAGACTGATAAATTATTTGGCACATATGCTGACTTCAGTTTTGCACTTAAACTGAAACATATTAAGTAAGTAAGCATTCAAAACAAAAAATTGAGACAGTTTCTTTTACTTGTCTACTCATCTTGCAAAGTCTCAAAAACAAAAATATCCTGGAAAGGTCTTTACGGTGAATTACAAATTCCTATGTAATAAACATTCTGGTCTATGTATTAGAAATATTAAGCATTCCCACATGCCCTCACACATATTTCTTCTTAAAAGGATAAAATCCCAGTTGCAGGTGATAACGTTCATTTGCAAGTTCGCTATACCACAGCCATCCTCTAAAACACACTACTTAAAAACTTATATCAACTGATACATGTTAGCACAAATAAACTACTTTCTCTCAGTATGATATTCTTGCAGTTCATTGTGCCATGACTCCATGGGAAGTGTTCCTTTAACTTTCACTACAGGAAAATCATATTAAAATTTAAAAGATGACAACAAAATTAAGTTTAATTTATTAGTATTATTATTATTAACGCACCAAAACAGTGAACAATTTAAAAATCTATAAAAATGTTAATAAGTTAATACCATATTTAAAGACAAGAAAGAAACATATATCTGATTTTAATGGAGAATAAAGGCAAATAATTTCTGAATTCAAATGAACGGGAAGTATTTCAGGTGCTAGCACATATAAATGTTTATGTTTGCACGTCCAACCTGGCTGTGTCGACACTTGGAGCATTAGATGTTTGTGGCTCTGGGTAAATCACACAAGACTTCCTCTGCTTCAGCTTGCTATTTGAAAAATGGGGATGCTATTACTTACCCACCTTACACAATCGAGCTCGCTGCATTCAGATTTTTAAAACACTGAGACCTTCATGCATCAGGTGTTACTAGAAAGACTATTGGTTTCGCTGCCCACAAAGGAGAAGAAAGACATTGGAAATTCCCAATGAAGTCTTTCCACAAAACTGTCTAGGTACACTAGCCCAGAACTCCCTGAACAACCTTTGTCATCCTCTAAATTTAATGAAAGATACACTCCAAAAATCAAATGGTGAGTAACTGAAAGCGATGAGCCAGACAATACCTGACAGAGGATCTCGGTAGGAAGGTTTCTACCACCTGCCTGCTTTGCGATGGAGAGGAAGGCTGGTTTACCAACCAGTGCAGAGGCAGTTCTAGCAGTAACAAGTACAGACACCTGGTGGGGAGCTTTTATCACCCTATTATTTAACCATCTATGCTGGTAACTGCAGCTCCTTACTCTCAAAATGAAGGGAAAGCAAACTGGAGATGGCTACTATACTCTCTAATGAAGTGATTTCTTGCTTGTCTAGTACTGGTAACTCCTATTGTGTTATTCATCATCATAGTATGCAAGTGTCTCATAAATATTAATAGTATTTCCTCCCAGCGCTCCTGTGAGGAAAGTACAATGACTCTACTTCTACAAAAAGGGGATTTGAGGTAAAGAGGTTAATTGTATGCCCAATGTGTGCGTCCCCCTAGCTCAAACACACACAACTTCTAAGAGTCTCCAGATATCCTGATTTCCAAATCAGTAGCTTGAATCACAATAGCATGGCTTCTGTCTTCTTTCTGAGTTTTTGCATAGTGAATGCAATGAAAGAAATCTCATTAATCTATTTTTTTCCAGTCTCTTCAAGGTGCCAGTATAAACTGTTATGGAAAAAACAGACATTGTATCACCCTGCTCATTCATTCTTTTTGGCGAAAAGTCGAAGAACATTGCCTTCTTGTTTGCTAACTTTTGCAATTGAAGGTGTATCTCATTTTAAAATTTTAAAATATACTCCCAAAGGTCAGAATTTGAAAACTCTTTTTTTTGGCCAGAATAAACACAGTTTAAGCTCAGGTTGCTCAAGCTTAATGATTTCTCCACTGTGTCACAAAAATCAACTTTATCAACTGCTTAATATAGATAGTTCCCAGTAACACCAGTTTTTCTATACTGAAGTTACAAACTTGAATACCCTCAACTCTGAATTCCTTATCACCTCTGCCAATCATTTTTTAAAGAAACAAATAATCTGACTGTAAAAGCAAATCTATTATTTTTCAGTTATCATCATGTGATTAAAATAAGAACTGCAATTTTGAGTTATTTATAGGAGCAGATACCTAGAAGTACTGCATAGGTAATTATTTGTAAGGGCCCACAAAGGGTCCATATTATTCTGAAAGAATTTAACATTTGACCTAATCACAAGCACTTATGGTCTTGTTTGATGTAAAGCAAGAAAACAAAAGGGAAATACTTCTGTCATCCAAGGACTCCTCATACACACATAGCTAGAAATCTGCATGCCTATAAAATGTTCAATGTGCTTTAACCCACGAATAGCTAGCTATGCATGCACACGCATATGAATTTTTAGAAACAAGCTGTTTTTTTTTTTTTCATTTTTGCAGTTCTTCAACTCCACACTTGGTATGTTATCACCCAACACCTCTCGATGGCAGTATAGTCTTGTACAGTAATACAGTACTGTCTATCACATGCCTCCTTCTATTTTCCTACTTCACTGAACAGAAAGGGAGAAGTAGAAAAAGGTGAGGTATTTTTTTTGTCCATGGGGAAATAAAACCCACTCTGTAGTGAAAAAAAATTAGTTTAAAAACAACCGCTTAACACTCTGGTTTAAGAAGTCAGAATGTTTGCTACTTCTTCACGTGTTCAAATCACCTCGTAATAAACTTTACTGGAAAATAAACAGATTTTCACCCCCGTCATTACACTAGGACAAGCAATTCCTGTTCTTTTTAATGTAACTGCATTTTGTGCCCTTATGAGATTAGATAAGAAATGAGCACACCAGACCCAACTCTCCTAGGGCATTAACATCTCCTTTTAAAAGCTTTGGTGTAGCTTCTGAAGAGAATACAGCTTGCAATTCAGGAAGAAAATTCTGTGTTTTCCATCCCGGAAGAAAGTACTAGATTCCTTTCCTTTCATTGCTACTGACCATCAACTGTTCTTGTGCCTCTAATTAACCTTATTACCTACTTTAAATCACAGCCTTTTTCCCTTTCCTTTCTCAGCTATGAGCATTTAGGGTCATACCTTCTATCTTCTGCATCCCATACAACTTGTCACATATCACCTTTTCAGGTTTCATGGATGAAGAAAGGATTACTACTGCTATTAAAATGTTAATATTTCCCAACAATATCACCCAGGGATAGCAATTATGGCAATGAATGGCAACCATTAAAATACATAAGCAACATATTATATAATTATCCAAAATCAACCTCTGCAAAAGAAATCGTCTACTATGTCTTGGTTACTCGTTCAATTTACAAAAAGACAAGCAGGTGCAAGTTCCAAAATTTTTAGTCAACTGTTTATCACATTCAGTCATACTGAATATTGTACACTGTCCCAGGCCCTTACTCCTTGCCAGTTCCAGACGCAGCTTGTTATCCTGTGCATTTGCTAGCATCCATTAATCCTAATTAAACTCAAGGTTCCTGAAGTGCTGAGCATTGTACAGACACAAAATAAAGATTGTTCCCTGTCATAAAAAAAAAATCTAAATTAAAAACGCACTCAAGGGATGCAAGAATGGAAGAATTACCATCCTTATTGTATAATAAAGGGCAACTAAGGCATAGAATTATTAAATGATTTACCACAAAATCACATACTAACTCTGCGACAGAACAAGGCTTAGAAGCCAGATTTATGGAGTGCCACTGCAGTGCTGCAAACTACCTCTAGAAGCCTTGGTGTTTGTATGGCAAAAGATCCCAAGAGCATCAGATGAATTGTGCTGAGCTGCTGCAGAGGTGATTTCACTGTGGACTTCCCTGTTACCAGAAGAGCTACCAAGTAACAGACATCGGTCCAAAGTGACTGTTTTTCTTACAGATTTCAAAGATGACAACCTTACTTATGTGGCGCTGTACATCAAGGGCAAAGCATACCGGGTTCTCAAAAGCTTGGTTCTATGTTACCTTTTTTTCCGATAAAGCCAGGTTCAAAAATCCAGACAAGCCATCTCATGCTATTTTGTGTCCTCTCGTCTGTCGTCCTATCTATGCAGGATCCTGATAATGCTCTTTAGCAATGGGAGTTCATATAGTAAATACCTTTTCCTCAGATCACAAGGAGATTTCCTGAGCCCTCAATCATCTGCTTTTCACTACCCCAACCAGGCTAGCACAGAAACAGCTTTCATGCTGCTCAGGCAGAACTATGTTTTTCTCCAGCTAATCTTTCTTGTCTTCCGAGGACAGACTTCTCTTGGTCTGGCAAAGGTTTTGCTTTGGGCAGCTCAAACAGTGAACTGCTAGAATCGCAGAGTCTTGTTAATGTCCAAATGTACATAAAATGTAAAGCAAGCTCCTTCAAACGCTCACGTAAAAGTGCTCATAAATAGAATTGCAATTAGTCTGAACAGAAGTACATTCCTG
>NW_009197218.1:29301-76492 GCF_000690835.1 Fulmarus glacialis
ATAATTTATTAATGATCTGGCTAAACAGAAACAAACAGGAGTATGGTTTGTTTATAAGCACTGACCAAGTCTTCAGCGGGAAAAAAATTAAAACTGTGGATTTGATATTTTCCACGTTATAGGTAATTCAGTTCTCAGAAGCCTAGCCAAAAAATCAAAGTGGAGCCTACTTGATTGGCATTATAAAAGCAATTAAGTTAGAGACCTGTCAAAAATGTTAACATTTGGCTCTGTCTGCCCTACTTGTCTATTTTGACTAGTTGTAGAATCATTTAATGATTTACAGACCTTTCAAGTCTTAAGGCATGGTAGCTGTATTAAAACTGTGACCCATTATTTCTTGGTCACATCATAAATTACTGTGACATCATAAATATCTTCCTTTTTTCTCACAGAAAGCTAGATTTTAATTCCTGATTTGAGTTTGAGGCTTTGTTTTTGGGTTGTTTTTTTTTTAACCTGCACTGGTAAACACTAAAATATTTTACTGCCTGTAAAAGAAGTAGTAATAGGAGAAAGGGATGTGTAATAAAATATAATTGTCAAAACAATTACATGTTTTAAGCTGTAATGCATGTTCATATAAAATTTTGCAGTCATTATTTCTAATACAATAGTAAAAAATTAATACATTTCAAATAGGAAGAATATTAAGTATATTTGTTGGAAAAAAATGGGCTTTTTAATAGTTCAGAATTGTTCTGTTCTGCAACCAGAAACATATCAACCTAAACCTATCCATCCCTCCTTGTTTTACAGTTTGAAAAAAATCCTCCTCCCCCCCCCTCTTTTTTTTTAGGGGAGAAGGGAAATGAAAAGGAAGAGGAGAGAGGAAGCAAAAGGGGAAAGCACTTCTAATTTGTTATGGGAAAATATCTTTGGAAAAAAATTAAAATTAAATTAACTAATCCAAAAGGAAAATTCAAAATAGAGTGAAATCATGTTCTGCCTAACTCCTTACTGTTTTCAGGAAAGGCCAGTTTAAACAGGTATGACTGGGTGAAAATTTCAGCAAACTGTTTTTTAAAACGTCCAAACCTGCAAGGAAATGTGGGCTGAGGTCAAAGAAAAGCAGGAAACCTACACCAGGAACTTCCCCACCCTTGGTACAATCTCTTGGAAGGGCTATCATGTTACTGTACGTTGCCTTCCCAAACTTCATTATAAGGCTTAACTCTAAGATTAGCTGAAAATTAATCAGAGACAATTAAAACAGAGCAGTGTTGAAACACAACAGGTTTGCAAATGTGAAGTTAAATTTAAGTCCAGATCTAGCTGGGGTTTTTTGTACCAAAAGTTTACGATTAGTTTAAATTATTTTCAGTATGCTGAAAATAACTACAATTAGAGTGGTTCAGAGAAGAAAACTATACTTTAAAAATACCTAATTAATTATAGTATATTCTATTACATTATATTACTTATATTAAATAGACTTTAAATCTAATTAATTTATCTAACAGCATAAATTTTATGTAAAAAGAAAATAGCTTTAAATTTAAACAAGAAAAAAAAGTATAGGAGCTTCTGAACCTTTCCTTAAACAAGAAATGTGAATGTTGGGCTTTTACACATGCAAGTAGAACTCCCCTTGAAAGTAACAGAAGTTACATTCCCTGACTACAGGGAGAATAGGCCTCTGAGAATAAATCTGTTAAGAGTTCAAAAGATGTATGCCATTTGCTTTCAAAGCTAATATAAGCAATCATCAAGAAGATCATCATTACTTAACTATCTCAATAAACTGTACCAAAACTTTGGTATCTGTGTGATAGCAATTCATTTTTTTTCAGATACACATGCAGAGATTTTTTTTCCCTGGCATACATAATGCTCAGATTTATTTTACCCTTACTCATAGCTCAGCCTTCCTTGCCAAATAGGATAGAATTTTATCAGATTTAGGTTTCTGAATAATGAAAGCAAGAATGACACCTTCAGTCTCCTTTAGCCTATAACTTAGAAATGTCTGAATTTTCACAAGTAAGATATCTAAGTAGTGTAGGAACTGCGGTCCATCCACCCTCTACCTCTACTGCAATGCAACGGAGAAAATGCAGCTCAGATGTGGACTTATCTTTATTACTCTTTGAAACATAAAATAAATGTTGTAAGTAGCTTAATAAAACTATTTGCATTGGATAGGTTATTTGGCATAATTCATCTGGAATTTCACATCATCTTCCTTTATAAAAATTATTTCTGGACAGGATTTTGCACTTTCTAGATGAACTCCATCTTAACCGTATCTAATTTTTATGTTCCATAGCACAGTTGAGGTTGTCCAAGCAGGTCCAATATGTTTTAACTTTATTACGATTACTATAAAGTCTCTAGAAATATGCCTAAAATTGTCTTGACAACTTAAATAAAAGCAGATCTGTACGGGGTCTGTAATTGTACTGTGCTACATGATTTAAACTGGCTAATAGTGAGCACACACTGAGCAGCTGGGAAGGAAAAGACTGTGCGTGCTCGGAAAGAGGAGGGAGAGCAGAAGGAAAGGTTAATAAAGCAAAATGTTTTTCCTTTTTCTTCCTGAACATTAAGCCTCCGATTTACCTATATAATTGTATTACTATATGCAGACAAGGCAACATATATTATATAGCTATTTCTTTTTAGTTATGCTATAATACTACTTCTGTTTTTCTTAATATTTTGTATGTATTTCATGATCACTCTTTATTTTGCATCTTTGCATCTCTTTCCTGGTTACTTCCAGACACATTTTTCAATTAAACATGGAACTGCTTTATTTAAGGAACTAAGCAAAACAACTGTCACACCTACAAACTTAGTGTTAAAGGCAACATTTCAAAACCTAAAAAATCGTATTTATGCCACTCTTACAAATAGAGTTTTCAATTGGTTAATATAACTCAAAAATAAGAATAATGACCAGTGCTGTATCAAAAAATAAGGTTACTTTTAACAGAAGCTTTTAAATTAATTAAGTTTAAAAGAAGCAAGCAGCTAAACTCGGTATGACTAGTGATTATTTTTTATTAAAAATATAAAATAAATTGAAAGACCGTGAAAAAAAGCTTACAGAAACTTCAAGATTACTGCCACTGTAAAAAAAAGATTTCAAGTTGTACTTACAGCTTACCCAAGAACATCCTTTTTTCAAAGAATCCCTGAAGGTAACTTACAGCATTAGCAGAAATCAAAACTAGCATATTTGTGCACTTTTTCATTCAAGGAGGTTAAGTCAGATTTGTGGTTTAGATGCCTAGCAGATCCTAGCTCTACAGTATGATTACACTATGTCTTGGAACTGAAGCTTTTTATTAGTCTAATAATGATAAGGGCTATATAGGATTCGCATGAGTGATGAGAGTCCTAAATGCACAGCAGAGACCAGAGTTCATGGTGGGTGTCAGGCATTGCACAAATTTGGAAGTTACATATATTTTTATGGGTAACAAATACCATAGTCACTAGGAAAATTTCTTACAAACAAAGGAGATGGAAATTTTGAGTTAGTAATTTACATAACAACCCTCTTTAAGATTCTGTATAAAAATATAAAGGTTATACTTTTAATTATATTCTTGGAGGTCTCAAAAAAAAATCTCAAGCAACCTATCACTTTCATCTTCACATAATAAAAAGCTATGAAACAGGCTGTTAACTGAATTAAGTGCCACGAGGTCATGAAGTAAAAGATCTTTCTATTTTCTTCTTTTCTTTTTTTGCAGGAGAGAAAACAGTTTACAAAACAGAAAAAGACTTGTTCAATGAAACAATCAGCTTTAGTTACAAGTGCAAAAGTCAGCCATGTGTACTAATTCTCAGTAATTATGATGCAAAGTGAACTCCTTGGGGACTTAAAAGTCAACGCCTGGCAATGGTTGGGCAAACAGCGGAGTGGAGCTACTCAGGTGATACTGACCCCTTCAAAGCCCTTTGTGTTACTGAACAACACAAACCATCCAAGTATCTGCTCCGCCCGCCCTTTCTTAGGTATTAATGCTATACTGTACTCACAGGGCCAGTATTTAAAACATTAAAATCTAACATGCATCCCAACACACAGCCCTTGCATAAGCAATGAATATACTCCAAGGAAAGAGAAGCACAGAAGAAGGAAAATTTAACATCTGCGTTTGTAACACAATCACAGCTGAGAATTAGATGCGGACAGCGGAAAGGTGATAGGGCAGGTGTCTTTTATAAAATTCATCTTAGTTGGCTGCCCCTTGTTAGACTCTACACATCAGGTACTCCTGTCTTCTTGCCTCCCACATAAGTGATTACTACATTGTGAAATGAGGTAAAAATCCAAGACTGAAAATTTGCAAAAGCATTCAACAGTGTCCTTACTGTTTTCACAGTGAAATCGCAGGTTTCACGTTGGGTTAAACGGGGACAAAAAGTTAGGCTAATACAATGCTGAAAGCTATAGGAAAAAGCCTGTCTTTGGCATCTCATATTTTATGCATATATTTACAGAATGAGAGCAAAATTCACCCCAAAAAACTAGGCACCACTTGTAATAAGAGTCTCTGTTGCTAGTCTGAATTGGGTTTAAAATTACAAAAAAAACCCAAAGACCACCTGCAGAAAAGACAAGTTCCAACCTATCTACCTGGCACTAGACTATGCCCTTAAGTGGAGCACTCCAGTTAAAAGAAAACTCAGGGCATTCTGCCACCACACGTCTACTGCTACAACTTTATGCAGCTTCTCATTGTTAATATAAATTTCAAATACCAAATAGGATAAGCCAACATTTACAGCATGTTTAAAATACGTCTCAAGCCACCTATCTCTTAGAGCAGATCCTTAGTTTACAATGGGCAAAAAGCTTGCTGCAGTATTCTCATGAATGACGGGTCTCTGTAAAGGGTGCTTTTTTGTACTGCATTAAAAAATTCACAGCAGTCTGTAAAAATAAAAACTCTAGATCAAATGACATTTTAAATGAAAATTTTGCTGAATTCTCTATGGCTGCTATGTTCATAAGACGCTTTATTAGTGTAAGGGGCAAATACTTTTTACTCTGCAAGCACTTTATTGCATTTTTCCTTCATTTACAGCATGCTTTTTATTTAGGGCTTTAGAGACCCACATTCTTCTCTCCCCCCCCTTCTTTTTTTCTCCCCTGAATGCTCCTAAAGTTACAGAACAAGGGGATCCTACCTGGCAGTCTACAACAGGTCAGTGATCAAACAGAAGGAGCAGTGAGACAGCAGCCAAATCCTACCCTATCTCCTGAGAATTACAGAAAGCCAGGGCTTCTCAGCCTGCAACGCAACTGAGCCACTGCACCCTGAGGCTCAGGTAATCGTAGTACGCTCTCTGCAAGCACATACAGCACTAATCTCCGCACCTATTGAGGTTAAGACACAAGCATTTGTTTTTAAGTTGCTGCTCACTGTAGTTTTCGACACAGGTAGAAGCTGCTTCAAAATGTGACCTCATCTGTCTTATAACAGCAGAAACAAAGATAGATTGAAAATATACCAACATTGCTCTGCCCCAGTGATCAAAGCTGGTTTAAATAAACAGTGTTCTTTATCTGTAAAGTGCACTGGTCTTTGAACAACTATTCATTTTACCTAAACTATTTACATTTGCTTGAACAAAATCAATACACCAGATAAAGTAAGCTGTAATATGAACAGACAGAACTAGACCAAACCATGAAGTATTATCATTTACCCAGTAATATGCCAGTTGTTCATTAAGATACTACTTTGTGCAAGCAAAACACTCTTAAAAACTTAGTGGGTTTTAAATACAGCCTACATTCAGGAATGCATTATGTACTGAGTTAACATTACACAGCCTACGTCTGCTATGAACTCAAAGAAGCATGAGTAGTTTTTGCCATTTCAAAAAGCCAGTATCACTGCAAAAAGTGAAAATTAGTGGGCGCAGTAACACATCAGGAAAGAAGTGACGTGGCAGAGTGGGTGCCACGAAGTAGTAAGTAATTATTAACTTCTGGAAAGGTTAGCATGAATCCTCTGTAGGCCATAAGCTACAGCCAACATGAATAAAGACACATTCTTTATTAAGGAAAGAAACTCTAAGCTGTGAGAATTATACAGCACAGTTAAAAAGCACGATGCACAGAAACATTTACCCTTTCATCAAGAACGGCTGGCCTATCTAGGAAAGAATTGAGATGCTCTAGCAGAGTCTGCTCTTGAACCGGATCTGTGGTTAAACAGAAGCCTTAGTCCACATAGTTACTCTTAGACACTGCACTTTCATGAATCTCATATGAAGGAAATTAAAGATACTTACACAGCCACCAGCAAGAATTTCTGCAGCCAGTGGGACAGAGCCATCTTTAGCCATAAACTTATCTCTCACAAAATCATTAACCTTAAAAAACAAACAGTTATGAAAGCTCGTAAATTAAAAGGTTGGAGAAAACACTCATCAGCTTCAAATTCTGTGCAACTAAAAATGCAAATACATCCATGAAGCTACCAAGCTAACAGATATCAAACAAATCTTAGATTTTATATGCAATATTGTAAAGCTGACTATGTTTTTCTTTATAACAAAGCATAATTCAATTATTTATTATTGAAAAAAGATAACAATCACTAACTAAATAAAATCATTATCTGAAAATTAATGATAAAATCATTTAAGATTTTAGAAATGCTAGCTACATTTACAAATTTAAATATAATTTCAAATTAATATCAGAATGTTCAATAGTAAGTTTTAACACAATAATAATTCAATGAACAGCATTAAGTACCTTTCTTTTTTAAAAATATTACTAAATATTTTAAAAATATTTAAAGCATATTACTAGCTTTGGTGAACACTAGCTTATTGGTGAATAACCAATACATTAGGATTGGGTTATAATAAGAAATTCTTCAGTGCCTTAAAATCATTCAAGAAATGACAAAATTACAGAAGTAAAACAGTTAGGAAAAAAAATGCACGCAAATGAGTTCCTTTCTTACCAACACTTCACTACATGCTCATATTATCTCCTGTTGTGCTAGAGTTAAACATACAGGAATTACGTGTAGATACAAAAACAAAAGGCCTCCAAGTCCAATAAATAATTATTCATTTTTGTTAAGAAGTGAAACCAAAGGCCTGCACTACTCACAAACAAACAGATGAGCTGAACAAGTTGAATAAGCTTGTTATATTTTGGAGCGAGTCCAAAAATAAGTTTTCAGTAAGATTCTTAAAATGTACATATATATATCTGCATGTGACTTGTACGCCACTTGTAAAGTTCACAAATCAGAAATAAAAATTACTGCTTTTTGTAATTAAGTTTGTATCAAGCAAAAATGATGGAATACACTCTACCATGTTGCTGACGCATTAAGAATAAAAATCCTTAACTTGCTAATTGTAATTAGATGGACTTTACAATGTGGAGAAATGTGAAAACAATCCATTTGCAAACTTACAGTAAGTTTTATGGCCTTCTCTGGTGCTACTCCTAATAGCTGCGGTAACAGACCTGTAACATGGAAATAGAGAACTCATGCATTGAGTAACTTGGTATTAACTAAACAAATCAACAAATATATGTAGAGATCACCACCTAGAAATGGGCAATTTTTACAGCAATTTTGTGTTATTATATTTAATGAGAGTACTTAAACATTCCATTTTGAGAAAAAACTTTGTGCTACCACTTCAAGTGCTACCACTGCCTATACGTATTTGTTTCTTTTTTAAATCCATGATATTAGCTCACTTTACAGTTAAACACTAATACAGATTCAGTACTCTGTCCTAAACTAACATTTATTTTCTGCATCTTCACACAAAAATTAAGACTTTCTGATTAATTTTGTGAGATACATGATGCATCCGCCTCAAGAATCACCAGCACAGTACCTTTTTCTGGCAAAAACAATGGCATTAGATGGCAGGACGCAAGGGGATAGGAATCAAAATAATGTAAAACATTCAAACATGTATGACTGCATTCTTGAGCTCTTTGCCCAGCTAACTCACCAGTTCTTAAACCAAAGGAAGTTATGCTGCTTTCTTCCCAGGCATGGAATTTCCTATTTTATTTTGTTAGAAGTGATGCATACAGAACTGGAAGTAGGAATCTCTGACTGCTGGCTTCACTTGCTTGAAGCGAATGGTCGATATTTTGTAAACTTTTGGACGACACAACCTAAAAATACGCAAAGCTTACCAACTAAGCCTGGGGCTAGAATGGTGTTGCAAGCATTCATCAGCATAACGAAATTAGGACACCATTCAGAAATGTGAGAAAAATCACCCTGGCTAGAGTTCCTGATGCAGACCCCCTTTGTTTTAGTAGCTCAGGCAACACCTTTGGGTACTTTCTACAAAGCCTGACATTTTCACCTCTCCATGGTTTTATTTTTGGGGAAAAAGACAACAGTTAAGGTTCTACCTCAAAGAGCTAACTTGCCAAAAAGAATTTTCCCGAAGAGCTAAAAGTCAGAATAACGAAGAGAAAAATGTACGCACACCGGATTAGTGTATTCTTCCATGCTGCTACCATCCATCAGCTTTACGGGTTACTACTGATGCTGTTAATAAGGAAATGACATTGAAGAATAGCACCATTTGGCTTCTGGTAGCAGGAGGGCCAGCCATATCTATATACTAAATTTTGCTCCTGTACTAGCATTTTTGTTTTTCAAGTGTCAAAAGAGTAATTAATTGTGTACACAGTTGATGTACATATACACCTAACATTTACCCAAACTGAAAGCAGTCTAAATACATTGTGAATATACATGCAGTAGCTCATCCATGAATTATGATCATATGACTGAATAGTCAAACAAAAGAATACAGTAACACTAAGTTCATATACAGTTCCTCAAAAAAAAAAAGAGATTCCGCAGGGTAAGTTAAATTTCAAAATTTGAATTTCTGAAACAGTTTTAGTTGCACAGGTGACTTGAATCCAGACTTCAATGAAAAACCATTAAGACACCCAGAATTGTGTAATTAAATATTACATTTCTGCCACACTATGAAGAAAACACAAGGATATATAATGAACAGGATTTTTTCAGTTTTAGCCCCATACAGACAAAATTGTCTTTGTAACTGCCATGATATTTACATCTTGCTATAGGACACGTGTGGCTTTGTACAGACATCATGGCTAACGAATTTGTACCTTCAGAGATTAAAAAACCTATTCCATTTACTTTACAAGCACACCATCTGATCCTAAGCCTAATCCAGTAGAATTGGAGCAGGTCTGTAAGCGGATATGTAATTCCAAAAGAACCTAGAGATCATTAATTTTAAAATCACATATACATATATTACTACACCTGAGCTATATATAGCATGACTTTGAAGTTATATCATATAATAAATTACAGAAAAAGACATTCTAAAATATCAAAATATAAAATTATACAAATAGTCCAGTTGGAGATCTGTATGAACCTTCAGTTTTGGAAGCAACATAAGCAGGACAAATCAAATTCATTTTCACTAGACTGATCTGAAGATGGCCTTTTTACCATTTTTCATTTTTCAGCTCCTAAGACTTTGCATTTGTAAAGGCACTTGTAAAATCACAGGAAAAACATGTTTATCTTGGCACAACGTTTTTTTTTCCCATCTGGTCCATTCCTTTTGCACTCAAATCTGAACGGGACTGTTACAACTCAAAACTTTCCATAAAACACCAATGTAGAAGAAAAAGATTAAATAGAGTAGGTAGAAGTTACCAAAAAAAAAAAACAACCCACCACCAGAAAAACCCAAAAAACCCAACTGAACAACCAAAAACCCAGAGCATTTTTCGCTTTTTCTGTCTCTACTTCACACATGATTTTATAGTATAAAAGTACTTTGTAAGTTTAATTACAGATAATGCTGTAATAAACAAGATAGCACACAGTATTCTAAAAAAGGCAGCATTAATTTTAATACTACATTTTATAGCCTTGCCAGATACCAGCTAGGCCTACTGTCTCTAGCAGCTTAGGAAGGTAGAGGGACTTTTTGTTTGCTCTCATACCTATGTAATAAAGCTATCTGTAAGTGGTACCTTTGCATTCTACACATTATGATTATCAAAACTAAATTATCTTTTCTTTATCCTTCTTTCATGGGAGCCCTCAAACATTGTTGAAAGATTTATGAGCATGATAAAGATGATAAGTTTTGGAAGAAAGCAAGCACATCAAGGAAAACATATGAAAGTGTCATTTTTCTGTTGGGGTTATCCTGACATGCTGGTAATTTTTCAGTGTTGTTATGCGGTAGCAGATCAGCAATATGACACATGTACAGATGTTGGACAGGCTTAGAAATGTCTGACTGTCTTAAAAATGTATGCCTCTTATAACATCAGAGAATAACACTTTGCACATAGGTGGCCTGCTAGTATAGTATACAGCAAACATGTTATTCAACCCATTTTTATACATCCAAGGCTCTTTAGTAGCAATTACTACGTACCTCGTATTTCACACACTATTGTAGTAGGACTCTATGGGAAGGTGAAGGTGTATGTGAGAGAGAGCAATGAGAGCTGCATTCAGAGTTTGTGACATCATACAAGTTACTTTCTGAAAGCAGTCTAAATACATTGTGAATATACATGCAGTAGCTCATCCAGCCCAGCTACGGTGATGGCATCGAGTGAAAAAAATCTTATTTGGCCACAGTATTTTTTCAGACGTCTAACAATGAAACTTCAGTTTCACACTGGGTAACGGACATGCTTTTCCCTTCATATTAGAAAAACCCACTGACTGAAGGAGTTGTTGCTCAGTCTAGGTAAAATATTTGAAACCATTTGGACATCTGATAGACAGGTGGTAACAGAATACTGCCAAATTTTTCTACTACACGATTCACACAATAAACTGGAAAATTAATCACCAGTTGCCATTCAAGCACAGCTACCTCAGACTGGAAATGGGGTGTTTCTTGAAGATTTTGTGCTTTGACAGAACTTTGGGGTAGGAATAGGTTTGTATTTCCATTCTACAAAAATGGTACTTCACTGCATATTTCTGAAGGAAAGCTTCTGTCATGGTCTTGTTGTATCATTAGCATGGGAATCCACCAGTAATAATGAATTTGGATGATTAAAACCTAAGATTAGAAGGTATCTGGAGTCACTGCAGTGCTAGAAGCACCATCGGAAGAAATAAAACTAACAAGTTCCTTAGCAGTTCATGATCACAGATAACAGAGTCTTCCACAGCATTTCCTGTCTTTTTCATCCTCTAGGAGAAGTGGCATTAACAGCATGGCTACCGAACATTTTCATGAGCTACATTTTATCTCTGGTACTTAAATTTCCAATAGAATTCCTATCAAGTATAGGTAAAATAATCTCTATTACATGCACTGCTTAAGACTGTGAAGCATTCTGTGACTCATTAGGTGGACTTCTGATTAAAATGATATTAAGAAATGTAGGTGACCTCATCAGTTGGAAGAGATGTTGGCAAATCACAGCTTCCAAAATTTTCTTTCTATTTGCATATATATAAATACCTGTGAGTTTCTAAATATGTATTTCAGGTATAAATGTAGACACAACAACAAATTATAGGTATATGAGATGAGTATTCTTTTCAGCTATGCTGAGAAAGAGACAGATGAAAAATTTATCTCAGATGTACAGTCTTAAAAAAATGAATCTAACAACACAGCACTTAATGCATATTATAAAGATTCTACAGAAATCTATATCATGTTTGGGTTTTTTTTTTAAATTAAAGTATCTTCTCAGTGGAAACACTGACTATCCTTAGAACCAAATTCACGTTAAACAAAATTTAGTGCTCTCTTCATATCCACAAGATGGTGTAATTTATCCTTATATGAGATGGTGGTTTAGAACATGGTGGTTTTGCCCTTCTCAAGTTTGGAGTAAAATAATGATACAAAAAAGAAAAATCAGTTCACTTCACCGGATGGAAATATATGCTTTGCATTAAAAGTATTATCTGAAATGGCTGAATTCAGAGTTGGGTTTATAATTCCTGCTTGCTTTCTCACAGTGTGGCATGACAAAGAGACCGCTGCTCCGAATGTTTCTACTATAATTTTTTTAAAGTTTTGCATCACTATTCAGCTAAGCAGGAGAACTCTACCAATGACTACTCTCTCTTCCAGTGAGGAAAAAAACTCACGTTTACTTAACTCTGAACCTACCACATGTAAGAAAATACCAGTTACCAATGAGCAGCAAAAAGTGATGTACTCTATAGTCTGTCTTACCTAGTGTAGTACTTAAAACTAGAATGAGATGATTCTTGCTATAACTTTACTGCATTAAATTGGGTGAATATACTAATTATAAAATGCTCCTTTCAAATTTTCTTGTCCTCTCAAGCTTAACCAGAAACCTTCATTCTGCACTCAGTTGCTCAACTTTCTCCAACATCATCTCCTTAGAAATCAAGCAACAGTCCAAATTTACAGAACTACACAGAGGAAGCTCCACATTTTTTAGGAGTTTTCTCTATTTGACTCTTTAAAAAGAAAAGTTAAATCAGGGTGCCCTTTAAGTAGAGAATCTGTAGAAATGCAGGTCTCAATTTGCCTCTGAAATGATGGTGTTTGCCATCACAAAATTTCTACTATATAATCCAGAAGTGAGATTATTGCCCTGGGTTTAGAAGTTCCAGCTCCACCAAACTGTCTGAGATTTCACTATTCAGTACTCCTTGGAAGACTGAAAAGTGGTAAAGGGGATGGGGAACGGAAAGACAAGCTATACTGATGAAGGTTCCTAAAGTACCCCAAATTTGGCAATGAAAAAATCACTCCAAAAACACAACAAGCAAATGGAGTTAAGAATACCATTTATGACATTTCTGAGGTATGTTTCTCCAGGTGAAAAAATCACTGTGCTTCAGAGTTTCAATGAGACAGAAGCAGATAATAGTGGAATTCTGCATATTTATTCTTTCAGCATCCTGGAAGAAGCAGACATACATTTGCAGGGAATACATTTTGTTCTTTCGCCAATAATGGGGACTTTTTACGATTCTGATTGCTACAAATCCTTACAAAATAGAAACCATGTCAATACTCTCTATTAAATTACTAGGCCTACTCAAAAAATTGCCTCAAACTCAGTCAATAATGACAGAGCCTTCCCATCTCCAATTGTGCTGAAATAATTACAAAGTCTGTATTTTGCGGAGGAGCTACTTAGCCAACCTCCAGTAACTCAGGTCATATGTTAAAGAGTGCACATGTATCACAGCACTTACTTTTAATGTTGTTTCACACGTTGTCTTATAAACTGTTAAGTTCTTTTTCAGGTGCATATAGCTTTGCCAGATCATAACAATATTTTACTGAAATCCTCCGTTCTTCATTGCTGACTCAACTGCTTCTAGCAATTAATTTCTGTCATTATAATATTCTTATTTTCAAAAGTTAAAAACAAAAGTTTCTAAGCCAAGCCAGCTAAAAATGAAATAAGTAACGCAAGTTTCAAATCCTGCCCAATGAATATGCCAGAAGGGGATAAGAGATCTCAATAACTGGGATACCAGAAATAAAATTTGCTTTATCTCTGTGACAGAGAAGAACTGCAGTCTCATGCAGTTCATGATTCTTTATGACTACTTCTGTGTTACCTGAACTTACACCATTGATGCCGTAACTGGGACAACAACATAATAAATAAAAGCAACCATCTAACTGCAGGCACTTACCTAAGATACCCAAAGTGAGGATGATTTACGTCCTGAACAGAGTAAATGAGCTTTTGGAGCTTTTTCCATTGACTACAAAGGGAGCTTGGAACAGCTAACTTCATAACTTGGGTGTATCGGTTATGTATATAAAGATAAGTGAGTTGAAACCCAGCTAATCTCTCTGGCTGACTCAACAGTAACAAGCTAAGAAGAGGTATACATGATAAAGATGACTATTCCCAATGATTAGCGAAGCACATGCAACTGGTTCAGAGAAACCTTTTTGTCATAAACAGTATCGCAAAAGGAGATCTGGTTAATTCCAAGGTACCATATTTTCTCTATGTTTTTATGTTTTTAAATAGGAAGAAAAGAGATAAGAAAGAACACTGAAACAAAAAACCAAAACCGGATAATCTAACTTCTACCAAACAGGACAAAATATTCTTGGTACTAAGGAGTGCTAAGGAAATGAAAACTTGACTAACAGTATATTTTTTGCTGTAGGAAATTGCTATTGTTGCCCTATTGCAGATGAGGAAGGAAAGGACAGAAAAGTCCTCCAGAAATGTTCTCATTACAATGAGCTTTTAATTATCAAGAAGTTTGCAAACCCTTCACCTGCAGCAGAATAGAAGCAAAAGCACAAACCTGGCAAAATTGAAATCTTAACAAAATAGGCTTAAAAATCCAGAGTTCCACTGAACTCCGATTAGTATCTTATCATTAGTATATACCATCTTTTAAACTTACCTCTATAAAGCCCAAAGAAACCTTCGTAACGTAGCACTTTCTTGAAGCAATCAAAGCTGTTTTTATACATAAGTTCTCCCACAAAAGAGCCTGTAGAGCGCTGGTTTTGCATTCGAGTCTTTACCAAATCAATTGGGTAGACTGCAGTGGCTCCAACAGCTGCAAATAAAAATCAAGCTATAGGAAAACATGATTTTGGATTTGCAGTGTTTGACTGCAACTGTCATCTTCCATATTTGTATCTCAAAATCAGTTTGTATCTTTTTTCTCCACAATATATTCTGGATACATTAAACTACCTCCCACAGTTTTAACCAAAAGCACTTCCTGGCCCTACCTCATTATTAATCTGATTCTTCTGAAACTGGTTTGGTGACAAATCAGATAGCAACACCATCTGCAGACTCCAGTGGTTCATAATTTCCAAAACTCTCATAGACCAGATGACCTCTTCCCCTTCCATCTTATAGTCATCCCATCCCTTAGACATGGCTTCAAGGGAAAGACTGAGAAGCCTTCCACACTTAAATGAAAGGCAAAAGTGGAACAAGGACAGAAGAAAAGAAGAAAAAACCCAAACAGTGAAGATGAATATTCTTTTGCTCAGCCATGACTAACCTCCAGCAACTGAACCAAGGGCAAACCTGTACGCTGATTCTGCAATCTGGATGAGAACAGGTCGAGACACATCGCCTGGAGCTTTCTGTCAAGGCAGGATTTAAAACAAAAGGAAAGACAAGAAAAATAATCAGAACATTGTCTTTCACGAGAGAACATCTCATGATCAGACAGATCCAAGTATAAAGGTACCTGGAGAAAATCCCACAATACAGTGAGGATTTTGTTTTCAATTACTATTTCTTTTCCACTGATTTCTAAGTGCCATATAATGTAGCCTCTTCAGATTGGAATAGCAAAGAAAAGAAAGACTGATACTACAACAAAATTATACAACTCCAAAATCAATGGTCCAAATGTGCATATGAGGGCACACATATTGCATCTTAAGTAATTAATTTTCAACTCCAGTTTGCAATTTCTTTCTACTGTTGCCAAAAGCAGGTATACCTATTACTTCTCAGGCTATCAAAACAAGTATGCAAGCATTGTTCATACATATTAGTTAAAGGAAAATAAGGTTTCATAAAGCACCCCCACAATTTCATTTTGCTCACAGTCTATGAGTGCTAGATTCAACCCAATGAAAAATAAATTTCAGAAGTGCTCCAGATTTAAAATTACTATCTAATGAAAGAGAAGAATTAGGAAAACAGAAGTTCTGCCGGGGCATTAAGTCTTCCACACTTACTAACACTTTTTGTAATATTTTTTTTTTTTTTTAGGATACTACAAGTAAAAGGACAAAATAAAAATATGGATATATTTTTCCTGAAAATGTGTTTAGGTTTTAGCTAATATTCCAATGTAGCTGGAGTTGGCCAGAAAATAAATTGAAGGTATCAATGTAGCTGAAAATCTTTTCAGTCTCAGCATCAAGCAGCTGACATTAAAAAGGAATTGGATGGAAAAATGAAAAGGTAGGACACATATGCAGAAGAAATGGTAAGATTTAAGCAAGTTCATATGTCCTAGCTCTTAAAATGGCATAAATCACACAAGCAAAGACAGTGGCCCCAAAGCAAAAATTGAAGAAGCTGCTACTTTCACCATCGCATTTTTGGCTACATTTTACTGCCACCTATTGTAACTTACGTTACTTGATATTCAGTCCAATGCAAATGCTTTTAACTCCTTTAGGAGTCTTCTAGGAATAGATGGTGAGCTTTTGGGAGCCAACTCATTTGAATTCATCCCAGCATAGTCAACACTTAGTCACTGCTCGAACAAACAGAAAACCGCCACCCTAGATACTGTCTTGGAGCAGTGGTGGGGGTGTTCAGATGCAGGGGAAGGAGGAGAAGAAGAAAGAGAAGCAAAGGAGACGCATGTGTACACACACACACAGAGGCCTGGCTTATGGCCTGGTAGTCCTAAAAATGTAGCCTGCATCAACTCATTGTGGTCAAACTGGCGTCTCCGCATAGACCCAGAACAGGAAAAAAAAAAACAACAAAAAAACCCTTAGTCTCACAAGACCAAAGTTAAGACTGCCTTAAAATAGAGACAGAGAGAAACAGAAACAGAAGGTTAGTTTTTAATCTATCTGTATAGAAACTTGTGTCAATAAAAATATAAGATATGCTAAAATAATATGAAAGCTAAAAAATCTATAGGTTTGACATTTAAAGGACACTCCTATTTCTTTTTGCCTCAAACACAACAGAAGTTCATTTTCTGTTACACCATTGAAAGTCAATATCCTTTAGTTTTTGCAAATGCAGAGAATATTAATGCTTTTACTGAAACTGTGATGGTAGACTAAACATAATCTCTCCTATTTTGATATTCAGCAGAGCATAAGCAAAAGCATATTCTGAAGCCGGGAACATGCATGCGTGTTCAGAACAAGGACTGCCATTTAATAGGCTAGATGCTGAATTTACCATCCATATTTGAAGCAGGAAGTCATCTTTCCTCATTAAAAAGAACAGAGAACAACAGAATCACAAAACATAAACACCTTAATTAGGTATACACCTAATATTTACTGAATGGCTGGATGACACTCATATACATTTTATCTTTCCAAAGTAAATTACATTTAACCTGTCAAAATGCAGCCCAAGAGAAAGGGGCACAGAGAAGAGATGGAGAGGACAGGGCATAGGTTAAAAATAAACTCTAACAAGAAGGTATTCCTCACAGATATTACAGAACACAAGAGAAAAGCAGCTGACAACACAGAAGGAGGTTGGCTATCTATTTACCTGGCACTGGAAACAGATAATAGCATCATGCTGGCTTCTGTTCTTACCTGCCTCTGAGCCTCAGCCAGGTTGTAGGGCAACGTCCCTTCCTCCAGAGGAGCAATTCTTTCAATATCAGCTAATGTCATGCGCCTGAAGAAATTAATTCAGTTTAGCGTTTGCTAAATCTTGTGATTTTTCAGATCACAAGAAGTTACCTGCACGTGACCACTACACTACACTCTCCTGTTCCCCAGCACCAACTCCCACTCTTAGGAGGAAAGAGAGGAGGATAGATAATTCTCCACTTACCCCCGCGGCTCATACAGATCTGCTAACTGAAACAAGATGTCAACTTCCATGGGTGTAACCTGACCAAATTTCTGAGCTGCCAGAACAAACTCCTCTGCAACAGAATAAAAATACAGAAAAGAAAAACTAATCAAACCAGAACAAATAATCCAGAGCACCCCAGAGTTGCTTTATATTTTAGTATTAAGTAGAAGACGCTGGTGGGGGAGGAAGAAGGGGAATAAAAGTGACCCGCCACAAAAGTGTTCCTGCCATTACAAAAATGTATGTTTTAAATGGTCTGTCCTTCATGCAAATAAGTACAACTCTCTGGTCTTAAAGCTTAGCGCTATCAGCGGGATTTAGGATATTTCACATACGGTACCAATCAGTTGCGGGTCAGAGGGAAAAAAAAGTAAAATAAAAAGCAAACAGAAAAAAACCCAGGAGTCAAGAGATGTGGAGCTTTTCATGCATAGTCCCAGTAGGCCACATTAATGAAACTTTGGCATTGCACAGGGAATTCTCTATAAAAGTGGTTAGATATAGCAGATAACATCTTGTTCCAAGCTTGTAGATCAGCTTACTGTGCCGCCAATACAAGTTTATGGAATTCTTCAACTACCCTTGAAGGTCACTTTAATAGGCTGCCAATTTGGCAGGAGTCCTAGGAAGTTTTTTAAACTTTTAAATATCTTTACATACTTTCCTCACCCTGCCCCCACTGCCAGTTTACTAGGACCTTTTTCTGATTGAAACAAAATGAAAAACCTGGAGGGTGGACTCCAACAGGAGCGTACAAAACTGAGTGGCATATCAAGGAATGCTAACGAGGCAGGCTTTCTTCCCCTCTCATTGATTTAAAAGCATACAGATGAGGTCTTTCCCTCCACCCACCCCAACCAAGTGCCTAAGGAAACTTCCAGACTGCAAACATTTCTACCAACCCTTAGTGACTTCCACATCTTTTCTATTTCCAGCCAGAGTACTGTAGATCTTTCTAATGAGCTCCATGTTGTTAAGGAGAGAATTAAATCCATTAAAATAGGAAAAGCTGACCTGATGGGAAGTGGTACCTCCAGCAGCCTAGAGTAGAAACAGTAAAAGAAGAAAAGAGAAAAGAGACTGTTACAAGACTAAGAAAAATCTTGAAATGAAGGTTTCCAAACAATGTTATTTTACAAGAGCGACAGTAGCACAGGGTTGCTTTTTTTAAAAAAATGCAAAATAAAGAAAACTATGAAAGATTCTTATGTTACTGAAACTAATCATGACCAGAATGTAAAACTCTCCCCACCCTACAAACCTAAACAAATACATATGCAGGATTATAACAACATAACCAGTAGTAATTTACAAAGTTCAAGTTTCAGTACTGCTTCAGTTGGAAATGTTTCATAAGTTGGCTTATTTCTAGTAATGAGGAAATCTACTTCTACATGTAAAGTATATTACTATACAGAAAATTTCAACAAAATCAAAACATGTTCTGAAAAAGGTCAACTGAAACATTTAAATTCACAGGCATTTCAAGTCATGGAAGACCAGCAGTAAGCTCTCAGGCTTATATGAAGCAGTCAAACAATATGGGAACAATAAGACTCGAACAGTTATTCATTCTCAAATGAGAACTGAGCCTAAACCTTTATTTTAAAGTGGTGTTGGGTCTGCACACAGAAAAATTATTGGACCAATTCCCTATTTAAAGTATAAGATCAATGATCAAGCAAATTTCTAAAAACAATGCATAAGCTTGCCAAAATTTAATTGACCTGGAGGGAGCATCAAAAATCTTCTCTTATGTTTTATGAGAGACTATATGACCCAGGAAAGCTGATAACAAGACTGGGGAGAGAATTGGGGAAGAAAGTATCAGATCTCATTGTCAGTCCCTAAGTCTTCTGGCTATGCTTTTCGCTGTATGCTTCTCCCAATATTCTGTCCTGAGTTTGCTGTTCTCATCACTTCACACATCTCCCTGGAATTCTCCCTTGCAAGTCAAAGCAGGACAGATTTCTTTAAACCTGGATATGGCCAGACTTTGGATTACTTGGAAAGTGCTACTACAAGTTCCCAAGATTAGAAACGCTTATCAAAACTGAATGTACCTTTTTTTTTCTTCAGTGAAATTGCAGAATTGTAATATTTAGTTTGGTTTATGCACTTCAAGCTGAAAAACAGTGTACACTCAAGCGTAACAACTATCAGTTAATACATAGTGAATGTCCTTGGGTGATGTTCCAGTTCATACACTGTCCCAGTTGCTTGGAAATTACAGTCAGAAACTTAGAATTGACATTACAAAGCAAGTCCTTTGAGGATGACTTCCTAAGTGGGATGCATTTTGACATATTTGACACAGTCTACTATGATGGAATGACTGGAAATAGTCAGGCAAACTCTACATTTGTACGCCATTACTAAGGTCCATCTATCTGCTTTGTCTTTTGCCTCAGCAGACCAGGAACATTGAGGGTACATATTCTGCAATAAGGGTTAACTTTCATATGTGTACATGTAACTGCTAAACTTAAAAACATGCATCCATAAGCTGGACCACGTGCCACTTATAGTGGTCAAGGTACAGAAAAAAAGGAATCCCACATCTGTATCCCAGGTCTTTCCCAGTTGGGATACCAGAACTACTCACAGCGACTAGACATTCTTCTACAAATGGTGTCAGCATGTGTGGCCGGATAGTGACCATAATGTCCCTGAAGTCCATAGCTGTGACTCTTCCAGCCTGAGCATTGTCTCTCTGCACAAAAGCTTGTTTTGCATGTTCTAACTGTATCTCCTGAAACATATGGAAAAAAAAAGTTAGGTTTAAAACCATAACCTTAGTAGCTAGATTTTATATAACGCAATCCTACAAGATATCTCATACTTAACAAAACACGATTACATATAATCTAATTTTAATTGGATATTGTACGTGTAACTTTCACCCTTTTCTATCGGTGGCATATATGGTCTCTATCATTGAGCTCAGTATCTAGAACAACCATCATGATTTCTCTGCTGTCTGGACATTAGGTCATGCAATTCATTTAACTGAGAAATGGAGGGCACATATCAACACACCAGTGCAGGTAATCTCCCACTCATGAAGATTAAAGTGTTCCATGATGTGTATTATCCAGTTTATTGCATGTGTCACAGCAGGTCAAAATACTTTCTGTAAAAGCGTTTGCTGCTCCTTGAACGAGGACAATGCAATCATCAGAGATTTCCATGTAGACACCCACTAACCTTGAAAGCATTCCCTCAAAAAGCATCCTCATTTAAAACATAAAGTTATTTGTCTATAAAAGACACCAGCAGTTTAATTTAGAACTCCTTGTATCGCGACTGATTAAAGATCAGTTCTCAATATTTCAGCAGTAGTAACAGGTAGAGATCAATCACAAGCATTATCTGATGCAACCACCTGATAATCTCATTTTGTGATTCAAATGTACCCCTGAGAGAAGAGGGGGGAAAAAAGGGCATTTAATCTCCAAAAATTTTATCTTTTCCTACTGTGACCTTCACCTTTTCTTCATAGATTACTGCTGGCCTACTTTCTTACTTTTTTATTTTTCATTTAAAAGGAACAATGCTGCACAGATAGTAACTTGATAATACATATGAACTTTTTGTTCAGTTCTACAGATTTGTCAAAACCAGGAAATACCTTCTAGTGATGTAGTTAGACTTCCCAATCTTACATTTCTTTGCTGAATAGAGGAAAACAAATCATTGCCACGTCCTCCCTTTAAATTTCAAGGCTTATAAAAACTTCTTCACTGGAAATACAGTGCTTAATCAGTTGTTCAGAAAATGGAATCAGAGCAAAAGTATGTCAGCAATACTAAGCAAGTCTTGCAGTGAACCATGACACTATCCTCTTATTTCCATTATATTTGCAAATATATGCCTTAAAAGTCATATTACGCCAAGACTCAGGCACGATGTATTCATGGTGAATATCATCTCCTGCAAGTTGATATTTATCTCACAGCAGCATTCAAGGGAACGGAGACTGAAGGGCGAAAGGCAAATTCAGCCGGCATAGGATCAGACCTGCCGGAGGCCTGCAGCCACCATCCCTCCTTCTGCTCATGCCACGGCCACCGATGCACACTGCCACTCAAACCATGCTTGTCTTTTCATTTCAGCTTCCTGACCTCTCCAATTTTAGTCCTAATTTCTAATTAGAACACTGTACCCTGACCTGAAAGGTATCATGAAAACCTCCTAATATATTAGGCAGAAGGAGGAAAGGAGTTTGGGGGGAAAGGACTGATCAATGTTTCAACACTGCGTTTCACTGACAGAATTATTCAGAAATCTCTGCTTTTGATGAGAAACTTGTAGGGGTTATAATTTGAAGTGTTACAATTCCACTTCTGTCACGTTTCCTTTACATTACATCCCCCTATGTGGAGGTGTTACAATTCAGCAATAATATTCACTCTGGCTGGATGCAGCCATGTAAGCTCTTGCTTCACTCCAATTGTGACTGTAATCTCAACAGAAATTTGGAAGCAAGCAATTTTGGGAGGTTTATGGTGGGAAGAGCACAAGAACATAAAAAAACTTTGTCGGCTTGAGGCAGGCAGCTACTTGGGAGGCAGAGAGGTCTGAAGAGGAGTTAGATATAACAACTCTTGTATCCCTAAATACTTGCCATATGGCAGGTGGAAACGTATGAACAAATGAACAAAAATGTTTGGCATTAAGTGGCAGCATCACCAAAGAAAAAATAAATTTAATTTAGCAGAAGGATTACATGGGAAACTGTGAATGTTGCTTTCTTCTCCTTAGAATCATTCAATGTTTTAACCACTGAAACGGCTGGCAGTTTCACACAGTATTGTGCTGGCAGAATCCAGCACTAAAATGCAGTAAAAAACCTGGACACTACTTGCAGAAGTCCAATCTGTTACCATCTATGTACACCTGTCAGCGAGTTTGGAGGTACGTATACCATTGGTGGGACCTTGGCTGACAGCGATGTCTCAGCCACAGAAGCAAAGTGGGGCTCATGTTCCAGAGAGATACATTAAGTGCATGTTTCTTGTCATCACCCAGCTAATTGCAAAAAGGCTGTTAGTACTACAGTTGAGTACAAGCCAAAACGCCCCATCCGCTCCTTGCTAACATGATTCCTTTCAATCTTCTTGGTATATGTGGAACCCACTAGAGAGAAGAATTATCCCACTTGGTTAAACACATGGTCAAGGACTCAGTGCTCCCATCTGCCCATACCCTTGTCAGCTAGGAAAGAGACACTCAGCTGTAGATAAACAGCAAGACAAAACTCTGAATAGGATGATGTCAGTCTTCTGGAGCACCCTGTTCGCACCTCCTCCTTAGTTCAGAAATGAAATGGTTTAAGTATACTGCAAATAGATGCAGAAGACTCATCCCACCTTCTCAGAAAGGTAGGGTCTTTTTAGGCTACGGTTATTTTGAGCTGCGCTACGCATTTTCCAGTTGCACCGAGCAGAAAAAAGCACAGGAACCTTCAGCCATGTGACATTCCCAAACCATGACCATGGCAGTGACACGGCATACAAGAATATGCAGACCATTACATGGCAACATACTTAGTATCAAAACAAAATTTCACCCATAAAGCGTGTCACCAAAAAACCAGACAGATATCACTTCTTTAATCACTGTACATTGCATAACAAGGTAATAAACTCCTTAAAGTGTTTAAGTCAAAAGAAAGGCTATCTATTCCCTCAGTCTCCAAGCCTGAAAGTTGAGACATCTCACAGTATGACTAACCACATTTCAAAACGAGGCTTGGTAGCTACTAGCAATTTGTCAGGGAAATCTTTATGAGATGTTTGTAACATCGCCTATGCTGTGTATATGCAGCTAATATAAAAAATACCACCTTAAAAATAAACTGAAAAACAATAAAGCAAAGTTGTAGTGTTTAGAGAGGCTATCTGAGTTGCAGTAATTTTTACTGTTTCACCTATTTCAATCCAATATTGTTTATCTTGACAGATAAAGGTTTAAAGAAATACAATCCTCATTGCTTTGCAATACATATTACACATCCTAAAGAACCTTCTCTGACTAGACTTTCTATAAACTTAGATATCCTTAGAAAACAAGCTTCTCCCTTGATGCTGGAAGTCCAGAATTCTCCCAGGTGGCATAAGACTTTGTGAAAAATTGATTTGCACATCATGGCAAATTTGGCACCAGAATTTTCATGAAATTATTTCCTATCTGGAGATTTTGCCTCAGCTTTCACTTACAGCTCATTAAAAGCTTCTTTACTTTCCACTTAGAAATTTATGTTTGGGTTCCATCCCAATGGATCTACAAGTCATCAGATTCAGCACAATCCTTTCCACTGGAGTAGATCCCGGGGCTCAGTTATGAAGAGTACTACTTCATCAACTAATATGCTGGGCACAAATAAATTCCCAGACAATGTGGAAATGGATTTAGCAGGCCCACATATAAGCATATGTTAAAATTCATCCTGTGGAATAGATTTTACATGCTGAGAAAGGGGCCAGTGTTGCTCTTCGTGAAGCAGACTTGCCACTTAAGTGATGATGGAACATAACCATATTCAAACAGATATAGATGTGACGGATATATAGTGGAGATATATGAGCTAATTTTAAGCTAGCAAAATGAGAAGCAGGGTAAAACAACACACCTTGAGCTCTGGGTTGATGCAAATAAATTGTTAACTGTACTACAGCCAAGCAGTTTGGAGACTATACTTTTGGGCATCTCTGTTACTGTAGACAAAAAAAGTGCTGGCAGGATATAAATATTCAGAATCCCATATAAACTCTTCTTATTTAAAGCCAGAAGAGATCCATGCATGGATAAAATATACTAATGTTATTTTCCATGTACCTTCAGCTTTGCTAGAAGTGATGATTAGCCCAAATGCTGCGACAGATAATGAATATGTAACAACTTTATGTGGCATAATAGGACCCAACATGAATGAATTTGAATCTAGCTGGATTATTTCATTAAAAGTTGCAAATTGCATTGTACTTACAAAGCAATACCTGAAGCACCTTACAGAACCATCTGGTCCATGTTAAGTGCAATGTAAAGAGCATTCACACATCAGGAATGCAGAAAGGTAATATGGTATCCACTGTGGTCTCCTGCTGTCTAAGGTCCAAGGTCTAGACATCAGACCAAGGAGACTGACTCATGCACAGGCAGAGTATCAGAAGGAAAGGCTGAGTACCAAAGGTTACAGAGCTTAAAGGAAGATTTCTATGCCTGTGAACATTAACTCTCCAATTTGTGCTGAGAGTCATTTCTGTGCCCAAACTTCAGTATCTATAATACAATGCTGCAAGGCAAGAATGAGCAAGGAAACTTAAGTGTTTCAAAGATTTATAGTTCTAGAAAGTGGGTAGACAGATGTAGCCAATTACTGTGACTGACTGAGCATCCTAATGGACTGTACTAATAGCGGACAACTTCAGCAGAGTCTTAATTGTCTAAGGACAATTAATTTATTTGGAAGTCCTTGCTGCCAGCACCAATGCTGAGAGCATCTTTATTAGCAGCCTTAGAACTTTTCCTGAATGCATCTCACCTCTCTAGAGGACACCAAGAATCGTCATCGTTATTCTCTACTTTATGCTCTTCCTCCCTCTTTCTGTCCTATATGGATCATCACCAAAAGGGCTGTCTGGCTAATGAGGACCATTGACATGTTCCAACACATCCTTTTACTCTGCACTGCAACTAGCTAAGATTCACTTTTGCAGTAGAGCTGGTTAAAAAAAAAAAACCTGAGGCGGGGCAAGACACACCAAAACCAAATACATTTCTCCCCAGAATATGATCCCATCCAGGAAAAGTCCTTTTAGACAGGGAACCTCCACAGAAAGAGAAAGCCTAGTAGTTAGGACTCATCTCCAAAGTTAGAAAACTCCTGCCTCAGCTCTTGCTTCTCCTAATTCAAAGAAAAAAAAAATGAAAGAACCCAAAGACACAAAGAATGAACTCAAATCTTCCAAATACCTAGCCATGAGGTTATAGGCTCTTTTAGGCCTGTGGCTCTAACCTCCCTCACAGCTCCCTCCTCTTTTTTTTCTTGGCAAAAAAGTGTCCTTTTTTCATTCTCGGTTTTTCTTCAGATTTTCCTCAGATCTCTAAACAAACAGATTCATAAGGCAAACAGGACTGGTACTCTGTTAAAACTGTGATTTTAATCCACCAAAATCAGGATTCATGAACACCAGAACATGTGGTCAGAGACATTTTTTCCTAATCAAGTAACACATTTGCTTTTTTATCCAAAAGAGGTTCTAGTTCACTGTTCTGTCACAAAACTGGTCTATGTCTTAGCTACTTAAGAGTTACAATAGTCAATACAAAATCTAAGGGAATACCATTTAATCATGTGATACCTGACGTCCTCTTCATACAAAGTTAATTAGGCTCTGTTCCACAAAGTCAATTTGAACATTTGTCTCAATAGCATTATCTTAATTATTCCTCATCAAAATGATACCACCTCCTACTGTGAACTAACATACTTGTGTAAACAAGAAAAAAAGAAACCTTGCAGTCTTGAAGCAGGTTCCCATTTTAAAACTCTCTAGTGTAAATACTAATACAGACATTAAGTATTCAGAAGGAATACAAATAAGACACTCGTGTTTTACTACTTCAAGGATCACTTTTCCTACTGAAGACTATTTTTAACAGTACTGCTGAAATACAGATAATCTGTTTATTTTTTTATTAACACAATATTTTGTTTTCTGTAACAAAGTACCCTAAAGTGTGAATAGCCATGAATTCCTTGCAAAAGAAAGACTGTATTTTATTCTCTATATACCACATTTCCCTGAGATACTCTTAATTCAAAAAAGGTCAAAAGTAAAGAAGTCTGTGGAAAGGGCTTGCAGCAAAACAACATCTTTATTGGATATCAGCACTGAATTAAATACAAATTTGGTAAACATGCTGTTTACAGACAGTACTTCTTCCTAATACCAGTCTGGCAACAGGGTCCAAAATGTTCAGTACTGTTATTTAGCATTCTTTGACTCATGCAATTTACATATACAGGAGATTTTCAGACTTTGAGGTCTAGGTTTTTTATTTCATGTATCTCTATACACAACACTGTAGAAAAGATCACCTTCTGCACACAGGTGCCAAAAACGAAAGAGAAGAAAAAAAACCCAGCTAGCCTGAATCAGCAATTTTACCACAAGCATATCCTATTTATCAACACACTATTAAAGTCCAGCACTCTGATTGTAAAAGCCTACACTCGGTCTATCTTGCAACTTTCCTACCAGAGTGGTATTCGACAAGTTTGCAATTACTTTGATTCTTGCATTCTTCTTATTACTCTTGACAAACTGTATTGTATTAGACCCACCAGTAAAAACTGGGTGAACTCCGCGTATGTTAGGTGTCTTTTTCTATCCTTTCCAAAATGCAGCTGTACGAACTCTGAATTCCAGTTAAACGGAATGTGCTGATGAATTGTGGTCTGGCCAAAAACTTGCTTAGCATCCTCTGGGAAGAAAAGAAAAATGTTCATTTGATAGTAAAATAATATAACAATAGATACAAGCATATATTTATACAAGTAAAACAAATATGATCTTTTCTAACAGGAAAGCAATACTGTTTATACAAATTAGTAATGTATTGCAAAGCAAACCTCATTTTTTTGTTGACCAAAATCATACCAAATGAAAAGTTTTGAACACCCTCACAAATACAGTCTCTGAATAATCTCTTTATTTGTGAAGTTTTATACTCACAGCATTTGATTAGAAGAGACTCAACTAGATATTTCAAGTTTCAAAGTCAAGCAAGAAAAGACTAAAATTAAAAGACAATTTATAAAAAGATGACTAAAGCTAATCAATTTTCAGCATAATCTTTTCAAACTGCTAACAATGAAAGTTTTGTGTCACTATAATTCAGGCTTTTGTATTATTCCCAAAGTTCTCCACATTCAAACAAATCAACTACAAAAATACCAGTATTTCAAGATCCACTTTTCCGTAGTTACCTTACAGGAGCAGTGACATGCAGGGCAGGGGATGAGGGGGAGGGACATGGCAGGCAGGAACACAAACTTATCACCACCTCCAGCGCTAAGCAGACCTTAACTCTAGACCTCTGCCACAAGAAGGGGGGCAGCGCGACAAGTTTGGTTCATCACACCTAAATGCAAGCTTCATAGTTTAGTTCAGTTTAGTAGTCGTAACTGGGCAATGGCTTATTACAGGCTTGGCAGACTTTTTGGTAATACATGGCATTTTTGGTGAAGAAACAACTATTTGAAACACACCAAGTTGTACAATCAGTAATAAGGACCATACATTGCTGGAACTGGACTGTACATATTTTAACTAATGGAAACAGCAACAAGATCTAGGGAAGTACTTGTCTTACACGACAGCGCTCACTTCAATATGATAATCTGTCTCAGCCAAAAATATAGGGCAAAGATATCTTCCAAAGACAAGCTCAAGGCCAGAGGTTCCCAACTGCTGTATACCTTCCTGATTGCTGTACGACTCCTCTAGCAATGTCAGCCAAGAGCCAGTTCTTGTCTCCTGCCAGTTCCTGCAGGCATGGAGAGCTGGTTCCCAGGAGACACTCCCTACCCACAGGCAGGGCTAGGAGCTGGTCTCCTGCTCCCTTCATGCTTTGTGGAAGAAAGACCAGGAGCGCAAACCTAGAGCTCCTGTCTGTCTCTGCGAGCAGCAGAGCTGGAAGCCAGTTCCCAAGCGTGGCTGGTGCCTGAGGGCGAGGAAATCAGCACAGCTTTGTGCCTGCCTGTGTGCAGAACAAGCTGGGAGCCACCTCGCTGGAGCCAGCCTCTGCCTACCTGGCAGGCCTGGGAGCTGCCTTCCAGCTCACCCCAGCGCCACAAGCAAAGGTGGAAGCCGACTCCTTGGAGCCATGAGGTCCCGTCTCCTGCGCAGGTTGACTTCTGCCTTCTGGTTCAGCCCATGCCAGCCAGGCACAGCGGCTCTGCTGACCTGGGGAAACCCAGCCAGGGTGAAATTCCCACTTTTAGGCAAGGAAGAAGGCAAGGAGCGGGGTGGGATGGCCGAGAGCCAGAAACATGTCAAGAAGCGCCCAAGTGAATGAAGGATAAAGACAGAGGAAAAAAATGGTCCCAAGGAGGTGAAAGGGACAGGTGTCCTGCTGCACAGACCCAAAAGCACTGCAGTTGGTGTTACCCAGAAGGACAGTTTGTTCTAAAGCACGGCAGCTGTTCATATTCTGGGATACCCGGGGAGAGCAGAGATGATACTGTGAACCTCTTCCCATCCCTCAACACAGTCAGTAGTTTCATCTTTAAAAACACACCACCCAGGGATCCCAGGGAATCAGTGGTGAAAGAACAAGTTGGATTTAACTTACGAACAGAAAGACTGACCCCAGTTAACTTCAAATTCTTAAAATTCAGAACTTCAAGCCCTAATGTCCTATGAGAATTTTCTCCAAGCAACATCAGACAGTGCCCCCAGGACAGCATTGTTCATTCATGTCTTCAAGCTCCATCACAGCCAGCTTGGATCTTGTCCGCCAGCATTCTCCAGGAGCAAAATTCTGCTCGCAAGGCAAGGAGGGAAAGCCAATTGGTTCAGGGTGAGGTCCTGTCCCTCTGCTGAATGTCTTTTATTTAGGATGCTTCCTACTGACACAGCTCAAGGCACCTTGCCACCCAGAAAGCAGGAACCTCTATAAAGTTCCTGCTTTCTGCCAGGAAAGACTTCCTTCCCCACCCCTCAAAGAAGGGAACCAGCATGAAGAAGACAGACCGTGTTGTCCGCAAACAAGAGGAAATGAGGGCTGTCTCTTCCTGGTAGCGACCACTCTGCTTTTCCAGAGGAATGAAGATATTCCTGGGACAGCTCTGGTACCTGTCTCTTGCACAGAAATCAGATGCTCATCAGCTTCCTTCTTCTCTCCCATCCCATCTCCTGAATTTCCCCAGAGCAAGACACTGATATGGATGAGATTAGGAAGAAGTCACTGTTTACCAAAAGCTATGTTTGGCTGGACTCCAGACTTGTCTTTATCAGAGAAAAAAGGTGCTTTCTTACTTGATGCGAGGTAAGACATAGGAAAATCTTAGCTAGTATAAAAGCAGTCTCAAATTCTTTTTGATGGGGCCAGGCTCCTCACAATCTTTACTTCAACTTGTTAACATATAAAAGTTACAGAGTGTCCTCTGATTATGCCACTGTAATTTTATTTTAATTAGTTATCATACATTAGCTATGTTGAAGGAACAATGCATCTTGCTCCCCTAACTCTGTGCCTTGTAAACTCCTTAGGTGTGGCCCAAAAGAAAAATTCCAGCTCAAGAAAATCAAACGTCAAGAAGTGAAAAGAATGGTAATTTCAGGCTAAAGACAATGTTTAATTATTGGCATCACAAATGGCAAAGGAACTCACAGCAATGGAACTTAAAACCTCATCAAGCCAGCTAGGAATTTAGTAAGGTATATATCCAGGGCATTTGCATTCCCTTGTCTATTTTAGATATTAAAGGCTACACGCGTGCCTCAGAAGTTCATGTAAGTACAAATATCCTTCCAAGCAGTCCAAGCAGGAGCGTACACTTAATTTTTGCTATGACTTGGAAAACACAGACTGCCGCATTAGTGTAGGTATTTAGTACAATAGCAAGAGAACTCCCTACACTACATGATCTTTTCAAAATCATACTGTAGATTGATGTCAGTATGTCTTAGCAACTAATACCAGGTGCTTTTCTGACAGAGTGCATGTCGGATTATACAGTACAGGTAGCTGACTGGAAGATTGCTCACTGTGCTTCTACCGATTCCTTGATGGCATGAGACATGGTAACCTGTTTGCCACTGCCTTTTTACACATACCCTGTACTTCCTTTTCACAGCTATTTATGGTTCACAAACTCCTATATATGCTCAGCGTTTATCCTCTTTCCTCGCTAGTCTCATCACCCATTCATCGACAACATCACTGACTCAAGTCTTGTCTGTAGTCAGATTGCCCGATTCAAGACATTAAAGACCATTTATGCTCCATGAACAAATCTTAAGTGTTTTAGCCTGTGATTTAACCATCAAAATGTATCCAATTACATACTAGAACTCACTCCAAGTTATTGTTCATAATAACAATAACAAAAGTCATTGTTTCTAACAGTATCATCTCCTAATCATGTAAGTCCAGTATTAAAATAAAAAATGGACAATTTTAAAATGTAGTTTCACCTTAAACCTGCAGCTGAAGTTCCATGGCTATCCACTAGTTGCTGAACTAAACACAGTAAAGACCAACAATGTCCTTCAGCAGCCAAGAGTTACTTTTTTTGATTAGACCTTTTTTTAAAGGAACCTGTTTCACAGAGTCACAGAACAATTTGTGATGGAAAGGACATCTGGATGTCATCTGGTACAATCTTCTGTGAAAGCAGGTCCAACCCGCTCAGGTTGCTCAGGTCCATGTCCAGCTGAGGTTTAGGTATCTCTAATGATGGAGATTCCACAACCTCTCTGGGCAACTGTGGTTTGATCCTAAACCGATATTTAATCAAAATATCCGATAAACTGAAGCTTTTAAATCCATATTAAAACACTGTTCATTTCTTTTAGTTTTTAAAAGACAAAATGTCAATGCTGCACTGTCTGGAGCTGTAAGAGCACAAGATCTAAAGCTACGAAAAGATACAAGCATTTCTGTGTTTGCATTGTTTGAACCAGAGCTGTTGGAAAGCAACATGAACAATAGGTTGAAGGAGAAGATTTTAAATATTCATTTTTAGAAATCCATGTCATTCCTGTCAATCTTTAAAAACCTAAACTTTGAAACTCAATTTTAAAATAAATTGCAGAGTTCTATAATAAATAATTGTTTTTTCCGCGCCATCTCTAATTAAAGAATAGATGCCTTGTAATTGGTTTCTGATCACTGTACAAAAAAGATGTTCTATTTTCCCTCCAGGTGAATTGCCTGCTGGTTTACAGTGGGGGTTTTTTGTCCTTTGGGTCCTGGGGACTTTCTTCTCTCCAGTGTACTGATGTCTATGCTTAAATGCTTACTGTACAAACAAGTATACTGCATTCACACTTCCATACTGTGATTAAGAATTGTAACTAGAAATAAAGAGTGCTTTGGAATAACCACAGACCCTCATGACACAATAAAGACCACTGGATTCCTCAAGTGAAAATTACCTATTTGGAAATTTGAAATTTTAAAAGGAGCAAACTGAAAGTCATTCTCCCGCTATATTTTACATTTAAGAAAAGAACTCGGAAATCCTCAGCTCTTTCTTTTATGCATTAATCAAGTTTATTGGGAGAACTAGTTGCACATGCCATCTAGTCACTTGACAGAACAAGCTACTAAAATCTTTACAGGCTATAGCACATAAATAGCTGATGCATTAAATCTGAAATTCTTTCAAACTATTTATTTGCACAAGTACCTAAGTGTTTCATGCAGTGTCATTGTTCAGTCTAATGAAGTTAATATTATCTCAATGCACAGCTAGAAAAAATTCCATGATCACCTACAAAAATCCCACTCTCCTTACAAAATAGCTGCAACATTTCTGCAGAAAAGCTGTCACAATTGGCTTTATTTTATATAAGTTATATGCTATATACCTTTTATATATGATGTATGTTATACCTTTATGCATTTAAGCAATTTGTGCATGGTATAGAAAATCTGTACCAAAACCTTGGCCCTTGATAAAAAATGAGATTTACCCTGATCATAATGGTAGTAGCAACTTCTGTAAAGAACACAGGCTACCTTCTGCAAAGAGGAAAACAAAAGACAAATTTGAAAAGACATGAACTATTATAAGTTAACAAGAGTTCCACATCCACCAATAACCTTTTCAAACCCTTCTGGCAGTAACTGCTTCTGTATTCATCATACTTAAGACCCTGAAGAGGAACATATGAGCATTATAGCTACAACTTTGATTAAACGAAGCAAAATTAATGCAGAATGTGGAACAGATATTTTAGTATAAAGAGATAAGGTTTTTTAAATATGAATATGCAAATCCCTGTCATTCTGCTCAGACAAAAGGTGATACCTTTATAAAATCATGTTTTGTTAATGGTTAAGCACTTCCGTTCATGCATTCGGAAATGGCTGTAATAAAAAAGAGCACTGCTTTCAAAGTCATTTAAAATAAATCCTACACAGAAGAAAAGGAAAAGAAGGAAGTCCAGTTGGTCAAATTAAACTATTGATAAGAGTAGCTGTTTCACTATTGTGACTAGGAAACCCCAGCACCTTGCCAACTGCCAAGCAAGATCTGACCTAAAGCTCAGTGGAGATGAGAACAGAATGATTTCCACAAGCTTTACAATGGGTCCTCATTAATCATTTGAAACAACTCTACATTTTTCCATAATCTTCATGACCCTGAGTGCACCACCAGGTTCTGCAACCTCTTCCCCATGCCCCACCCATGAGCATCTGGATCAGGGTTCATGCAAAGAGCCGCAGGAGAAATTGCTGGGAGAAGCATCATCTCAGGTCCTTGGTCCTCCTCGCCTGAGCCACCCCGCAGGGTCACCTGCACCTGCCCAGACACCCTGACTTGGCTTCCCAGACTGACCTCGGACCTGCCTCGTCCCTGCGGACTTGTCTGGCGTTTGCTGGACTTTTGGCTGACCCTGGTCACTGTCATCAGACCTACTCTGCTGTCCTTGCTTGGGCAGCATGGGACTGCACCCCTTGCTAGGTGGTCTCTGCCCATGCCCCGGCCTCTTGGCACCCTCACTCAGCTGCAGGCTCACCTTCCTGGCAAAGCCGCCAGCCCTTGCTGCTCCTGGACACAGAAAAAGTACAATAAACTTGTGCAAAAGCACATCTGTACAGAGACATACATATATACACGTCAAAAATACTCAAGTAGTAATATTTTGTATTATCTTGTTTTACTGGAATTGTTCGGGTTTATCCAAGGTTTGGGTTGGCTTTTTTTTTGTCTGGGTTTTTGTTTTGTTTTGTTGGTTTTTTATTTACTGTTATGAACTTCAAATACACAGCTAGTTAGAGTTTATTTCCATCCTTCTACGGTCTGGCACTAGGACTGTTCTATAACGATGACTTTTTATTTTGGAAAACATATGTCCACATCACATCTGCTCAGCTAAGATGTGGAATGATGGGTAGTCCAAGTACTTGGCTGGGTTGTCCATTTATCCCCATTCACCCAGAAGAGGTACAACACTCTGGAAGTACAAGCGCTACAATCATCTTCTTGATCTCCCTGCTGCTTTGTCAAGGAAATGGGTTGAAAGAGTTTTATAGTGGCCATGCTGTAAATTAAATAACACATTGGAATAGCTTGATTACTAAGGATTGCAAAGGAAAGGCACTCATCCCTTCAATCTCCCTCAACAAAGCAATAGGAGTAGGAATGGCTGTCACAGCTACTTTCTTCCACAGGTTAAAAGCCCTGAAATAATACATTAATGCTGTATTTTCACTGTTTCTTAATTCCTTGCAAAACGTGGACTACAACCTATTCTGCAATGCTGAATTAAAAAAAAAAAAAATTAGGTTCCTTCCTTCTTAAAATATTACTAGAAATGGATCTGGTAGAACACTCAAATTGAAGATGGCACAGTAGAAACGGAGCACATAATTTGAAGATGATGGTATTGTATTACACAACTCAAAAAGCCGGGGGGGGGGGATTGATTTGAAAAAAGATAGCAGCTCAGGTCAGTGCAATTTATCTGCGCTCTATCATGTGGTAGTGCTACTGTTTTAAAACAGATTCATTCAGAAGAGTGCAAAACCTCCCACTAGTGCACGCGATCCATTTAGACTAAGATCAGTTTCACCTGCACCTGAAAAATGTGGCTGCACGTATACACTTGCATATAAACACCTAAAAAACCCTGAACTCACTTCTTTTGATAATTTTATGTGTGTGCACACGTGTACAAGTGGTAGCTTATTTTGTTATAGGACTAGTTAGTCCAAATTCAGAGAAAATCCCCAAAGACAAAATTAAACTCAAATAATAAAAATGGTAATTTTAACCAATTTAGCTATGTTGAGCTAGTCCAGCTGTGGACTACTGCTGAACTGTAATGGACAAGCAGGGGTTTCTGCTGCTTAACATAAGCCAGTGTTGCTTGTTTGTAACCAAAGCTGTCATATCAAATTCAATGCCCCTGTTTCCATGTGGGTAACTGAAATCATCATCTAGTATCCCTACCATGAAGATGTTAAAAACACAGGACTTTCCAAATCCAGACTGACTCAACACCTTTCTTTACACTGCCAGGGACTGACTTCGCTGTAGTTGTCCAGGAATACATTTACTTCAGAATTCACATGATTTGTTTCCTACAGCAGTTTAATATACCAACCAAAGTGATAAAAAGCAAACTCCTAGCTCAAAGAAATTATCCTTAACTTTACTCTCCAATACAGACTTGAGAGCTCTATTTCTTTAACAGCTATTTTGCTTAGATAGATGGTATAAAAAAAAATCACTTTCTTGCAAAGCATTAACATACATTTTCCCCCACTTAAATACTTCAATTTCAAATGCACCACAAAATGTACTCCCACAACAGTACCGTATTAGTATAAAACTATTTTAGTTCAATTAAAATGTCTAACTATCTACCCCCAAACCTACCTAAACTGTAATTTTCACTTTGAGCACTTCCAATATGTTTTCAGTTTTGTTTTCTTTTATCAGCTTATCAAATCAGGTCCTGCATTCCAAATGTTGGAAAAAAATAGTCATTAACTGCTAGGTAACAGCAGATTTTCCAATTTAGAAAACTAAATTACACACACTGCAAAAGTATGTGTATTTTACTATCTGAAATTTCATATTAAAATTTGTAATAACAAAACACTTTCCTAGCTTTTAGGGCCTGCTGAAGTTTTTACTTTCTAATCTGTAATTCCAGAACAACTGAAAAGGGGATAGGGAAAAAATTAAAATAAAAATCAAGCTTAAATTGGTATACTGCTGCTGCCACAGTTTAAATATATTCTGGTGTGGAACCTTCTGGTTCATCCCCAAATGCTGCCTAGTAATCATGTTGGGCTTTTTTTTTCCAACAGGATATACAGCTGTATGAAAGATGGCTAACCCTCAGCTTATTGTTAACCAAAGAGTGACCTCATATAGTTGAAATTTACTCTCAAATTGGCTTCTCCCCACCTTTTCCACACCTATTTTTTTCTTTTTAAGTTATACGAAGTAGCAGCAGAAAGCACAATATTTTAGTCATCTGAGCATGTAGTATTCTTGAATTATCCCACTAACTGGAAGTGCTCTCTGTTACCTCTATCTTTTAAAATTGGAGCCATTATAGTCAATCGTGCAAATCTACAGTTAGCCTTTCATAAAAAGTGGATTTTTGACCCACTGAACTGGAACAGCTTCTGAGCAGTTCTTCTGATCTCTGACAAGATACCATACAACACATGATGCCAATCTGATATTGGTGTGCATCTACATTCAGTTGTTCAGAAAACATGCTCATAAGTCATTAAAAAGTTCCAAATATCAGGGTGGTTCTTTTTGTAGTACAAACTGATAATTTCAAGAAGTGCAATAAAGCTCCACATATATAAAAAAATGGATGCCTTCACAATGGTTCTTCATGTCCAGGTAACATACTAACATCTAGACCACATCAATGGAAAGCAAAAGCTTATGATATCTGTTGGGCTGCCCTCATAGAATGAATTGATTGACTCGGCACATCTCCAGGCAGAAAAAAGACTGTACTGCGACAGCCCCAATGGAGTGCCAGCACCCTTAGAGGCAGTCGCAGCAGGGCAGAGACGCAGGGGGCTGAAGTCTCTCACTAAAAGTGGCTGCTTCCATTCAGATGTGGACCACATCCATTTTGTGGTTGGAAGAAGCAACAAAGGCTGTATAGCACCTGTTGTACACAGAGGTGAGATTAAGACCAGTATTGCTAACCAAATGTCTTATCAGATGTTGCAAGTAGACTTCAAAGATGACAACAACCAAAAAATCCCCCCAAAGCCTCCAGCAAACCATAAAGTCCAGTACAAACCCTAACAAAAAGTTCAGCATGCATTCCCTTTTAGAGAGAGGCACTAGCTACTCAACAAAATTCATTTGGTTATAACTTCACTGCCCTATCCAAACTTCTCAACAAGGACAGTGCAGTCTTACAGGTTAATTTTACATTAACAAAAACATTATCACGATTTTTCCCAATCAAAAGATCTATGATAAGCTTCAAGTTTCACCTCTCTGCTGAAAATGTTCTCACTTTTAAATCCTCTTACCTTCCCCCTGCTCTGGTTGGTTGTGCTCTTGGCACTTTTAAAAACTGTGAGGTGTTTTCACTTCCTCATGACATACCCCTACACCGTCCAATTCAGCTTGGCCTTGATTTTTGACTGAGATACATGAGCACATTTTTACCTCTGCTAAACATTGCAAATACCCTAAAAAACAGGCTTTTTCTAAGAGTACCATCACTTTCAGCAATTAAGACTCTGGATCCAAGCTTGTCTGCTTCTACTGTCCTCCTTGGATGTAAGGGGAAATAACATGAATTTATACACAGAGTATTACACAACTGGCTTACAGAAAAGGTTTCCAACATTTTTCCAAGATGCAATCCCTTAAAAATATTTCTATTTGAGCTGTGGATATCCGTAATTTCAGTATACTGGCAACAGCCTTACATTTCTTTATTACCTTTCCTGGCCTCCTTAGAAGTGACAAACAAACTGCCAGAGCCCAAAGACCACAGGTTTGGAAAGCACTAGGCCCCATGAGGGCATAAAAACTAAATTTACCCCTTTTGCCTTGAAGAAGAATAATAAAAAAAACAGATCACTTCCACCACGGTAAACAGCATAACCTGGATAACTAAAATAAAATACGACTTTTATTTTCTCCATTTAAGATAGTCAGGGGTTGATGCACATGACATGCGTGGAGAGGCTCATGGTGTGGGGTTTTCTCAGCCTGGAGAAGGGCAGGCTAAAGGAGGACCTCATTGCTGTCTACAACTACCCAACAGGAGGGTGAAGGGAAGATGGAGATGCACGGGGGAAGGACAAGAGGCAATGGATGCAAGCTGGAATATGGGCAATCCCAACTAGGCATCAGGAAATTATTTTTCACTGTAAAAGTGGTCAAACACTAGAGGATGCTTGCTCATAGAGGCTGCAGAGTCTCCATCCCCAGAGACATTCAAAAACTTGATTGGATGATGCTCCCAGAGCAACCTGGTCTTGATGGCCCTGCAAGGGTTTGAACCAGATGGCTCTCACAGTCCCTTCCAACCTAAACTGTTTGATGATTCTATGATCATTCGTTGGGTTTTGGTAATGAACAAGAGATATGCTCAGCCTTCAGCCTGATGTTTGTCAGTAGGCAACTTTGATTTTAAAAAAAAAAAAAAAAGACAAAACAAAACCAATAAAAAGAACAAACCAAAACATCAAATTTCAGTTCTGGATTACTTAGAAAACTCAATTGGTTTTTTTAGACCAAGTGAAATACAACTGTGTAAAAGGATGGAGCTTCTCCTAATATTTAAAATGACAGATTTACTTTGCGACTAAACAGGCTTTGTTTCACTTAAGATGCCTTCATGAAAGTCTGCCTGGTTTCATAACATTTTAGTTAAAAGAAAAAACAAAACAAGAGAAACTTGCCAAGTTGATATATGTCTAGAAATGAAATTCTCCAAAAATAGTATCAAGAAGATTTCAAAAATTGTTTTGAAGAAAATAAATATACTAACAAATCTACCCTACATCCTCTTTTAATTAAAACTGGCCATTATTTGTGCAAAGTCCAGTACAAACAACAAAAAATATCAGAGACTAAACAAATTTTGCATTTGTAATGTTGCCGTTGGGATCATCATATCCAGGCAACTGTCATTTATAAACCAACAAGTGTTTCACTGTGTAGGTGTAAGCTGACACATCACTAGCTACAAATGGTTTCTAACCAATTTGAACCAGCAGTGAAAATTTCACTGAGAAATACTGAATATTGCAATTTATCAAGTGATCAAAGCTTACAGCCTCAGCAATTTATTTTGGTAGTTCAGATTTAGCTTTTCCTTGCTTTACATGGTATTGAGTGTACCAAGCTGGGCATCACTAAGCTAGGTGTTGTGCAAGAAAAAAAAAGAATTACAGATCCCATAAGAAGAGCCAAGTCATACCAAGCAATTACAGGGCAAAGCATAAAATAAATAATCCTCTGTAACAAAAGCAAGAGCTAGCTCACACAGTCTGAACCTAATCCTTTGGTCAGGAAAGCAACTGTGAGACTCCTGTAATAATTCTTTGCGTACTGAAAAAGTATCAGCATTATCATAAGAGGAAGCTCATCACAATAGCTGTATAGCTATTTAAACCTCTGTTAAGGGCTATGTGCTTTTAGAAAGTTAACAAACAGGTATTCAGGCAATTCAAGTATCAGATAAGCAAACAGGAGACTTAGTAAGATGTATCCTTAATTAATGTGTTTATCTAAGAACTGTACTGATATAATTAATAACAGAAGGAGAGACCCACAATAGCTGTTGTCTACATGTAAATAAAATTTTGTTTGGAGACAAAAGCAGAATATATTGCTCGATTCTGTAGCTGTTATGCTAAACAAGCAACAATTTGGGGTTTGGGTTCCCCATTCCCTTCACATTTTTTCTGGGTTTGGGGAGTTTTGTTTTGCTTTTTCATTTTTTTTTAAATTAAATGACTGACTTGTTTTACAGCATACTTACATTTCTCGAAGCAGCACAGCACAGCATTCATTTTGAAACTGCTTCAGGTTGAATTAGAGGACCTTTAAAAAAAACCCCCAAAACCAGAAAAACACACACTATACCACAGCTACATTTCATTAAGTACAAGAGCAAGAATTTCTGTCTGGTGGGAAATTTTACTTTAAAACAAATCAGAATTAAAATCTTCAAAGCCAGGTTCAACACCGGTTGGCAGCACAGACTTGGGCAATCACATCTCTTCCTGTGACTTTCCCTCTGTGAGCAAAACCAACCTGGAAAACACTTATTTTGCCCTTCACTACGGCTGTGAGAACCAGTGTAAGAAAAGGGAAGTTCCAGTCCCTGGATATCACCGCTGTGTTATTCACAGCTCAGAACTGTTAGCTCCCATCATTTCATTATCCATCCAAAATTAGAGATGGAGGTTAAGACGACTTAGTTTTTAAACACTGACATTCTTACCTAACCATCTTGCTTTTTTTAAACACCATCTTGTAAAGAATTTCAAAGGGCTCCGCTTCTTTAATGAGGCATTAAAATACAGTCATACGACAAAAAAAGCAACTCTACTAAGTCTCTTAAACCCCTGGACTTACATTATCAGCTTTTATGTGCCTGTCAACACTCAACAGTAAGAAGCAATGGTTTGCTCTTTGCCTCGAATTTAAAAGCCAGCTAAACTTCCTCCCACTTTAACTTGCAAACTGTCAAAGCTTTGACACTTCAGCAGCAGATAAATCTACAACATGATGCAACAGCCAGGTGTAGTCTCAGTCAGCCACTGGCCACTAATTTACTAGTGGCCATTTCATTCACCTTGAAAAGCAATAAACTAGAAATACTTCCCGCCCGCTCCCACCTTCCCCAGACTGCTTGCAGATCAGCCCTTTCAAATAGATGCTAGCTCTGTCAAAGAACCAGGTACAGTTAACTTGTAACTTGAAATAAATGAAACATTTAAAATTGTAGAGATGTCAACAACATGGCTAAAAGGCAAAGGCATTTCCAACCACAAGCTAAAGTAAGAATGCAGCATTTTTCAAGACAAGTAAGTGCAAAGTATTAAATCCTGGAACTTCTTTACCCAGAACATTTCTCTAAATATCCACAGCCTGGAAGTGGCATTCAGTGTAAAAGCTCATTGACACAAAGCCTGTTATTAATTTGTTTTACAAAGGTGCCAAGCTAAGTGCACCTGTAGAAGAATAAGATTTGGATTATTTGCTTAGTAGAAAATTCGAAGTTCACAGCTGGGAAGCTCTATATTCTGTTTGGTATAAGCTAAAATATTTATACCATTATCTCAGTATACAGAAAACCAATGACTGCGCAGATAAGCCATGCTGTTTCTTTACAACAATAAAATGAGATACAGACTTATAATGGGATCCTTGAGATACTGCACTTAACAGCAGTATAGTGAAAAATGATCCTTTCCCTTTTCTTCTGTTCCTTTCACACTGTAATTCCACAGTATACAAAACCCCTATTTAAGTCTCCTAACCTTGATAAGGACTTGATCCCACTCTCATTCAAGTCAATGGAAAAAGATCTCATAATTAACCTCAAAGACGCATGACTGAGGCACTGAGTGGCAAAGTTACAGGATAGTATTGTAATAATTTATTCATGAAAATATTAGGGTGTTTTTTATAACAGGGGGAAAAAGCTTTTTTTCTTATGATAGAAAATAGAACTAGCTTTGTCTAAAGGTCAACCGTTTCTGCTGAGAATGCACAACACTGAGACAGCTCTCACATCCTCCTCACTCCAGGCATTTTCTGGGGTGGTAGCCACAAGCTACTATACAGAAGTTACAAATGCATTTATGTTTTCAAAGGGGGAGAGGAAGGAATTAAAAAAAGCTATCTGAGGTTCTGCCAATGTTGGCATGTCTCCCCTTTCAAATACCTTAAATACAGCCTGGCATAGGGGTTTCTATCATCACTAGAAGGACTTCAATGGACTTCATATGCCAAACAAATCCCGTGACTCACTGTGTCAAACCCCAAGGGAAGCATTTGCCATCAGGAAAAATACTAACAAGAATGCCAAGAGTTAAAAAGTTAAGTTGGACTGATTCAACATTCAGATCAAACGACTACAGTTCTTCCTAGATTATTAACGAGCGCTCCAAGCAACCGGAGGCTCTGACGCAGACAAGAACCTGCACATCACAGGCATTCCAGGAACCCTGGTTTGTATGTGCTGGAACAAAACCTCTGCAAAATATGTGCGCCCTCCTGATTTAAAAGCATGCCGTCTCTCGTTGCTTCCCTGTCCATACACATGCACAAGACTGTTAGGCACAAAATACTTCCTTCATCAAGGTTATGATCCCCAGAACTTTTTCCTGAAATTCTTTTCAAATCTTTTAGCATCTGTAGTAATTTTTAAAAAGCTATTCTAAAAAGTAATATTGCACACAAAAAGCACATCTTTCACAACCTCAACAGACAACCAAAATAACAAAAAAACAAAACAGACACAAGAAGAGACAGCAAGTCTTCTCACCAGCCGCAACTTCAAATACAGATTTTTGGAGATGGTAGAAGGAATACAATGGTGCTTCAAGCAATGGTAACAGGATCTTGTCAGTTCAAATGGAAGGGGAAGGGCTTTTTTAACTGAGCATAAAACGTGTGTGGGGAATACTAGCAAAAGACAAAGGACATGTGAATGATACATTTTGGAAAGACAAAGAGTCAATGTCATCCAACTTTCCTTTTACTTAAAACTGTTTAACAACCAATTAATAAAACTTGAAACATATGGATAACTGTGTCCAAGTGTAGCAGATTAGAAATAGCAATTTTATCGGCATAGGTACTTAGGGCAAAAACGTCCCCCATACTTTTTGAAGTGCAAGCTCAATGTCTGAAGTTACTCAAAACTGCTATTTCTGAATCCTTCTTCCAGACAGAATGGCCCTTATCATTAGGCAGGTGGCAGATAGTCCTGCAGATATCAAAAGCTGTCTCTACGGTGTCTAGAAATAAATAGTCTCCATAATCAAGTTTTAAACTGGCCTGAGTGTTTCTCATGTTGTCAGTGCAAACACCACACCTCCAATGCACAGCTGAATTTTCGGGGCTGGGGGGGTGGAGGTAATAGTGGATTTATTACTGTAAAATCTCACAGAAGAAAGTTTTAAGCCTTAAAAGGAAGCCAGCTTGAAATATAGCCAATTTAAACAAAAAATAATTCAGGGTAATTTCAGGCTCAACATCCACCCAAGTCTTCTGGCAACTTTCTTGCGGTTTTACAATAATTTCCTATAGTCACCTTTCACTGGTATTCTGAAGACCTGCACAAGCATGTTGGGGAAGAAAAAAAGAGAAGTGACCAGTTCTCCAGAGAAAACCATGAAGATGACCATGACCTTAACTTCATATTGTGCACATGTAAATGATTAAAAGAACTCAGTCAGAAAGTTGCTTGGCACTAGTGTAGTTCCACTACCAATCACTGTGTTTCCTACAGTAACAGAAGGTGAAATAGAGTTTAGCATAAGTACGGATCTTTAAATTAAGAGTGTACATTTAAGAACAGTCTTACCAAAAGTAACTTCTCCTTTGCCAGTCTTGTCAAAAAGCTGAAAGGCTACTATGAACAATGCATCTGGAGCACACAGGACTGATTCAAATGCCACAAACTCTTGAAAGGAAATCAACCTAAGGGATGAGGGAAAAAGAAGAGCTATGAAACCACGTGCTTGCAGAAAAATGAAATACAATATAACATAGATTATACAAAAGAAATAAGATCACAACCAAAATGTGTACAAAATGTTATCAATAGGGATTAAAATTTATCCTAAAATGCCCTATCACCAATGCTGTCAGGAGGCCTTTATATCCCTGGATGGAAATTACTTTGTTGAACAAGGAACTATTCCTCTCAGCAAGTCACAACAGAACATAAAATAAGCAAAGCACTCAGTGTGGCTACTCACCTGAGCTTTAATATCTAACTGAACTGCCCTCTGGGGGAGCCTATCTCCCTCCACTGGCAAGACAGAGCGCCAATAAAGATATGAGTAACTTCCCTCAACATTCAGTACTTAAGGCTTTTGTATAGCAAATCCATTCAAGACCTCCATGCTGCCACTCACTTCAGAAGGAACCGATCAAAATGTGTTATCTGTTTGCTAGCAACTTATTAGTCATCCATCGCAGCCCTCCAGTCCTGCGTGTTGAGTCACAAATTTCAAGCAGTAGTCTGCACGTTCTTCCTCAGCCCAAGAGCAGTTTATTCAAATTCATCATTACAGCCAGGTTCCCAATACGCGAGCGCAGTGGCAGAGCAGAGATAAAAGCAGAGGTGCCCTTCCTTAAGTTAGTTAATAAGCAGAAATACATAATTAGACAACTTGGCATTGTTTCCAGCAGTAGATTTGATACAGCAAAGACCTTGAGCAGTTCTAATTTCTCTGGGTCACACCCAAGAGTTCAAATGGAGATCAAACTCCTATTCTTAAAGAGGCAAAGGCCAACCATCCTTCCGTTTTGCTACTTCTTTAATGTCTAGGTTGAACAGTTTAAAATTGTCTTCAAATGTGTGGCTGCAGGGCCTGCTGGCAGTCTGGAAGATTTTAGATTGCCCTCTCTCAATGCTGCTTTATGTCAGTGCAGCAAGCATGTAGCTTTAATGAGTTCACATGGCAGTAGCTAGGGAACAAAGATTTATTTCTGAGAAGCACAAAATTCAGCATAACAAATGTCAAGAAACACACACAAAAACAAATTATTAATTTTTTTTTTCTATTAGAAACTAACTGTACCCTTAGGACTTCTACTCAAAATGACACTGCAGCCAGTTCAATGAAAACTTCCACTCAGTATGCAATAACAGTGAAGAACAAAGTGTTTGAATAGGTTGGAAAAGACATTCCTTCCATCAAGTTATGATGACCCATGACTATACAGCAATTTCCAGTCACCCTGTCTTAAGGGAATTAATTTCAAGTTACACAGAAGTGTGCTTGCTGCACGTCAGCAGCCAAACATCCACAGGGTAACAGAAGCTGATTTCCATGAAGAACATGAAGACACCAGAAGATGAACAAAAGAGGACATTAAAAAAAAGCATGGCACAGAGAAGGCCGAAAAGCTGTTCTACTTTAGCTCCCTCAATATATGCACTAAATAAAAGTAAAAGAAAGCATATGTAGAGTCAGAAATAGTCTAACAAATAATTAGCTCTGGGAACTTGCCACCATAGGTTATTATGTAGTGTGAGAAACAAATAAAAAGAAACCTCCTCAGGTATTCTTAATATTAAACTCACAATTGATGATGCCAGTAAACATATAAGCATGCCTTAAGCTTTACTGGCAAAGAAGCAATGACTTACTACATATGCACATGTTAGCACATGGGCAGGCCATCGAGTAGTTTATTTTAAGCTCCTTGGGAGCTCTCAGTACTCCCCACTTTTAGATACAGAATACACACATACTCAGTCTTTAAATGGAAGAAAACTTCCATCTCTCCTAAGCCAAAAGAAAGTTTAAAAAATGCAACATTTCCTTCAATTTTAAACCAACATATCACAACCTACTTAGTTTTGCATTTATGCATATTTATTGTTACTATGTGACTTAAGTTATAAATCCATTATTACTGGTTACATACCTGACAACTTCTACAACAGCAACCAGATAAAAAGCACTGAATTCTTCTGCCCCAAAGACTATAAAGCCCACACACAGAAAGGACAAAATAGCAAGCGACAAGACTCTAAATAGCATTGTTTAGAATTAAAAATATAAAATATCTGCCAACACCATTTTGATAAAGCTGATACAACTTTTGATAAAGTTGTTGTTTTGTGTGAAACAACAACCAGCATATGTCTTTACCAACAGATCCCAACACAGTGATGAGGGCACAGAAAAGAAATACAGCACCTATCCCAGCAGAATCCTAGCACCATGCTATTCTATGTTATTAGGCCTGGATTTGATTAAAACTTCACATATTAACACTGTCACAAGATTTTATACTGGTAGAAGCAGCCTTTGTCAGTACTTGCAAGTAATAAATCCCCCTAATAAATCAGAGATAGATGCTTAAAATAACCCCATACCCATTTTTAAAAACAATTATTCATAGTACTAGAAAGATTAAAAGTGTACAAATTGCGTGGTTCTAGCCAGACTATTAAAGAAGAGACATTAATATCTGCTGTGCCAGCTGAATTCAAATTAACCCAATTTTTACATGTTAATTAAACCAGCTATTTTCTTCTTATTGTATTTTTGCTCCCTAAGTAGACTAGCCTGCTAGTGATTCCCAACAGATCTATTCTAACAACAATGACGTATTCATTTACTTCTATTATGACCATACAATACAGTAACTGAGCAGTAATTTTTCACAGTCAATTACACATGTGATTCTTAGTGCTTAAAGATGCTGAAATAATGTGTACTACATAGCCATATGCTCACTTCTCTATACTGCACAAGGGTAGTTGCCTGGGTAACACATTTTCTCTCCGGTTTAGCATCACCCTTTTGGGTTTAGCATAACCCTTCACTGAATATCATTAGGTGTCATTAAACAGCACATATTAACATGGACTTCAATATACTACTTAAGAGTTATTTTATCTAACCAAACAAGTGCTCATTTATGTTACAAAAGCAGAGAAAAGCCTAGTGATTTTAACAGTGCAAAGAGAGGAAGCTGAGATGTTTACAAAATTTTACTTTGGTCTTGAAGATCTCCTACCCAACTGGTCAAAGTCTTCCTTCACCTTTACGTCCTCATTAACAATGCCAACACTGCACAATTTATTCAGGAAGATTGAAAACCTGATATTTTAAAAACATCCACACACAAGAGCTGCAGTCCAAACACAATAACTGGGTATGGTGCAGCAAGACCACTATTTACTACTCTCTCCTTTTTTCCACGCTGCTGCTCTCGGTGCTAACACCCATGGTATCTGGGCACCACATAGACATGATGCGTTCCCACCAGAGGAAGTCCACATGTAGCCATGAAAGGAAAAAAGCCGTTACCCGCTGTAATAATACATACAAATGCAGTGATGAAGAGGTTCCTTCAGAAATCAATGCATATGTTTTTACTGTATCAGCAATTTAAACATGATAACATAATGGGACACAAATTGAAGCTACATCTATTATTTTACGCTGCAAACTAGGTAAACTAAGTAGAGTGTAAATTGGTGCATTAGAGGATAAATTTATATCCAATAATAATGGAAATGCTGGCATTTCTAAGTATTATTTTTGAATAGTTTGTCCTTTCTAAAAATAAAGCATACAGTATTTCTCAGTAAAGTGTTAGTTACTACAGTCCAAACAGAGATGTGCCGTAAATACTTATTTTGTTAGACAGATGTTTAAAAGTACAACAAAAGACTGAAAAACAATATGTTACAGTAGGCAAGACGGAAAATGCCTGGCCTGTTGCTGATAGGCCTTGAGAAAGTGACTGTTTTTTGGGGGAGTTTCTGATCCAGCTGAAGCCAAATGAAGCATTTTTTTTCCAACTAAAATTAGGAATGAGAAGCTTAAGGCTAGGAACCAGTCAAGGCTCTTAAGTCAGTTTCATACAAACTACAGCCATGCGATATAACACTTTTAAAAAATCTGTGTTATTACCAGTCGACTACTTTGAAAGGCTTCTGTGGCCATCAGCAAGAAAAGCATTTCCTTTTCTTAACGGAAACCTTAAAAAGATGCCTCCATAAGAGGACAGAAGGAAAGCCTACCTCCAAATAACCCTATGCCCTGATTTAAGATGGAGGCAAAACTTGCTCCCATGGCAACAGATATTCAATGATCACCAGAGTCTGCCTTAAGAGGTCTCGTACCTTTGCCACACCACCAGCAACTCCTGTAGATACCCTCAAATCCTTAATCTCTGGCAAAGCAGGA